>NC_092337.1:389317500-389567500 GCF_046630445.1 Rutidosis leptorrhynchoides
TATATTACAGTAATTCATGCTGAGTTTCTAATGGAACGTGATGATTCATAGAACATACCGTCATCATGTGCCATTTACACGACTCTTGCATTCTACTCAATCTCTAAACATATTAAGAACATATCTTCTTGATAGTTCTATCTTTCTGGATATTCTGGTAAATTTACCAAATCAAGATCGTGCTATTGCAATCTCTCTCTTGAAACATTAATCCTGTTCATTCGAACCTTCATACCTACGAATTCTGAATCATTATTCATTTAACTTAAAGTCGGGAAGAGGAAATAAAAGTATGGAACTCCAAAATATAAAGGAAACGAAGAGGGTGGATTTATAGTAAAATATCCGACAAAGCAATCAAAACAAATGATCGCATTTAAAGAGGATCCTAATTTCCTTAATTACCGAAGAATCAAATCTTATCACGAAGATTTTTTTTTCCAAATCCCTTGAACTTGGAAATCAATCTTATCTACGTCAAAAGATATGACGAAACTATACCTACTCATTTCACCATTTTGTGATAGTTTCACTCGTACTCTTCAAATAATCGAATTGTTTTATTCATATTACTTGATAATGCTAAAAACAAACATATATTTCATAGCATTATTTCCCAAGAAAGACAAGCTTTTAGTTGCAATTGTTCTATTTACAAGTGATATTCGTTTAAATATTAAAAGGTGAAGACAAAAGACAGATTCGACGAATTGAAGACGCAAACGACCAAAAAGCTCAAAAGTACAAAATACAATCAAAGAGGTTCCAATTATTGATAAGAAACGTCTCGAAATTACAAGAGTACAAGATTCAAAATGCAAAGTACAAGATATTAAATTGTACGCAAGGACGTTCGAAAATTCGGAACCGGGACCAGAGTCAACTCTCAACGCTCGACGCAATGGACTAAAAATTACAAGTCAACTATGCACATGAATATAATATAATATATAAATAATTCTTAAAAATTATATATATATTATATTATTATTTAAAATCGTCGGCAAACAAAGAGCCAAGGCTGAATGAGCTGTAAAAACGAACTCCGCGACTTGCGGAGTTCGAAGGCTAAAAGTACCGCGACTCGCGGAGCCCCAAAAAATGAAAATGCCTATAAAAGCCAACGCAGTTCGACGAATTTTAATATCAATATATCCATCCATCTATCTATACGTAATATTTATATTTATAATTTATATTTTAATTTTAATTTTAATTTTAATCCTAATAATAAGGGTATGTTAGCGAATGTTGTAAGGGTGTAAGTCAAAATTCTGTCCGTGTAACGCTACACTATTTTTAATCATTGTAAGTTATGTTCAACCTTTTTAATTTAATGTCTCGTAGCTAAGTTATTATTATGCTTATTTAAAACGAAGTAATCATGATGTTGGGCTAATTACTAAAATTGGGTAATTGGGCTTTGTACCATAATTGGGGTTTGGACAAAAGAACGACACTTGTGGAAATTAGACTATGGGCTATTAATGAGCTTTATATTTGTTTAACTAAATGATAGTTTGTTAATGTTAATATAAAGATTTATAATTGGACGTACCCATAAATTACCATATACACTCGATCGGACACGATGGTCGGGGTATTTATATGTACGAATAATCGTTCATTTAACCGGACACGGGAATGGATTAATAGCCACTAGAATTATTAAAACAGGGGTGAAATTATGTACAAGGACACTTGGCATAATTGATAACAAAGTATTAAAACCTTAGGTTACACTCAGTCGACATCCTGGTGTAATTATTAAACAAAGTATTAAAATCTTGTTACAGTTTAAGTCCCCAATTAGTTGGAATATTTGACTTCGGGTATAAGGATAATTTGACGAGGACACTCGCACTTTATATTTATGACTGATGGACTGTTATGGACAAAAATCAGACGGACATATTAAATAATCCAGGACAAAGAACAATTAACCCATGGGCATAAAACTAAAATCAACACGTCAAACATCATGATTACGGAAGTTTAAATAAGCATAATTCTTTTATTTCATATTTAATTTCCTTTATTTTATATTTAATTGCACTTCTAATTATCGCATTTTATTTTATTGTTATTGTATTTAATTGCACTTTTAATTATCGTACTTTTTATTATCGCAAGTTTATTTTATTGCACTTTCATTTATCGCAATTTCATTATCGTTATTTACTTTACGCTTTAAATTAAGTCTTGTATTTATTTATTATTTTACATTTGGTTTTAACTGCGACTAAAGTTTTAAAATCGACAAACCGGTCATTAAACGGTAAAAATCCCCCTTTATAATAATAATATTACTTATATATATATATATATTTGTATTTTTATAAAAGTAAACTAATATAGCGTTAAGCTTTGTTTAAAGATTTTCCATGTGGAACGAACCGGACTTACTAAAAACTACACTACTGTACGATTAGGTACACTGCCTATAAGTGTTGTGGCAAGGTTTAAGTATATCCATTCTATAAATAAATAAATATCTTGTGTAAAATTGTAACGTATTTAATAGTATTTCCTTGTAAAATATAAAGCTATTTTATATACACCTCGCATAACATCAAGTTATTTTTGGCGCCGCTGCCGGGGACAATCAAACTTAAGCCGGAAGCATAACGCTAAATTTTTTAAAAAAAAAAAAATTTATTTTTAATTTACTTTTATTAAAATTCACTTTTGTAAAAATACGTTTTTAATTATTCGAAAACATAAAAAGAAAACAAAAATATAAATATTTTTAAGAATTTGTTAAATATTTAAGTTTTGTAAAGTTTCTTTATTTTTATTTTATAAAAATATAAGTTTTATTTAAATATTTTGTTTTTATTAAAACATAAAAAAAAACGTCGAATTAAATCCTGTACCTGAGTTGAATTTTGGAACCCCGCGACTCGCGGAATTTTCCTGCTTCGGGCACCGCAACTCGCGTAGCCTCCCTGACACACGTAACAGAAACCCTAATCAGCATTAAATACGGGGTAATTATTATTTATTTATTATTATTAACCCTAATTACTTATTTATTATTATAATTAGTTTTAAGTTTTTAAATTAAATTGTATTTTAGTTAAATTAGTTTAATTAAAATATAAAATTAATAGTTTAATAAAATAAATAATATAAAAATAATATTTTTATAAAAATTATACTTTTTACAACTTTTTGTATATTTTTATATTTTGTCCCTTTTTAATTATTTTAGAGTAATATTTGTATTTTTCGCTCGTATTTAGTTTTAAGGTATAGTTTTTGCCATAGTTATTTTTTACTTCTAGATTTTTAGGCTTTGCCGTAAAATTCCTTAAGTGCTTTTTCTTTAGACTAAGATTTAGGTACTTTAGAATTTTGAGACTCCTTTTTAAGTTTTAGTACCTCTTTTTAAGATATTTCCAATTGGGATATAGTTTTACTTGTAAGCTTTAATATTTTTAGACACCTTTTACCTATGTATCAATTATCATTCCAATTAGTAATCTCAATTTGCGATTATAATTTTAAGTTAGTGATAGTAATAAGGTTGGGTTAGTCGAGTGTTTTTAAGTTCTATAAGTCACTCTTTTTCTTTCTTATTTTTATTTTTCGATCTTTTTCCGACACGCTCTTTTTCTTTCTTATTTCTCGCTATTCTAGTTTTTAGGACATAGATTTTTTATTCTACGTCTTATCTAAATTTCTTAAAATTACGAAAATTTATTTTAAGTGGTTAAATTGATAGACATCAAAATTTTCTGGTTCGTAGTAATAGTTGGATTTGTACGTGGACCGGGTTATTGGAGCCAAACAGTCCTCAATTATATTGAGACCAAACGAATCCTGCCCCTCTGCTGCATCTTTTGGCTATTCAAAATGTGGGCAAAATCAGAAAAGTCTATTAATTGGATAACTTATATAATTTTTCTTTCCTTTTTAAAAACTAATAGGATATTCAGTGAATGCACTGAGCAAGACGTTCACCACCTTTTGTACGTTCACCACCTGTAACTCGATCAAGACATCTAGTTAATATTGTCACCGTTGACAATCCATTTTTTGAACCCGACCTCACAATTGAGAATCCGGAGAATATTCAGGGACGATTCATAGATCCTGAACCATTAAATTTTCCTCCGGAACCACCAATCATTCAAACAGAGATTGTTGAGGAACGAACTATTAAATCAGAATCCTCTAGTGATTCCGATTCAACAAATTCAATTATGGAGAATCTGGAACCTTTAAGTATGGAAGACCGAATGAGAGCTAAACGCACTGGCCAAGGTCACGCAATTACTCATCCAGAAATTAATGCGCCAGATTATGAAATCAAAGGACAAATTCTACACATGGTGACTAATCAATGCCAATTTAGTGGTGCGCCGAAGGAAGATCCAAATGAACATCTTCGTACCTTTAATAGGATCTGCACTCTATTTAAAATTCGAGAAGTGGAGGATGAACAGATATATCTCATGTTATTTCCCTGGACTTTAAAGGGAGAAGCCAAAGATTGGTTGGAATCGTTACCTGAAGGGGCGATTGATACATGGGACGTTTTAGTTGAAAATTTTCTTAAACAATTCTTTCCGGCATCTAAAGCCGTAAGACTTCAAGGAGAAATTGTTACGTTCACACAGAAACCGAATGAAACTCTATATGAGGCGTGGACAAGATTTGGAAAGTTATTAAGAGGATGTCCGCAACATTGTTTAGACACCTGTCAAATAGTACAAATATTCTACCAAGGATGCGACATCACTACAAGGAAAGACATAGATATAGCAGCTGGTGGTTCCATTATGAAGAAAACCAAAACTGATGCTTATAAAATTATTGATAACACTGCTTCCCACTCACATGAGTGGCACCAAGAAAAAGATATCGTTAGATCATCTAAAGCAGCTAGAGCCGATTCTAGCCATGACTTAGATTCCATTTCCGCAAAGATAGATGCTGCCAAGAGACGAATGGAAAAGATGACTAAGGATATTCACTCAATACGAATTAGTTGTGAACAGTGTGGAGGACCACATTTGACAAAAGATTGTCTCAGTATTGAACTTACAATGGAACAAAGAGAGAATATTTCATATATAAACCAAAGGCCTGGAAATAATTATCAGAATAATTATCAACCGCCAAGACCGATCTACAATCAAAACCAGAATTATAACAGAAATGTTCCATACAACAACCAACAAGGTCCTAGCAATCAACAAGTATCCAACAATACTTACAATCAGCAAAGACCTAATTTTCAAAACAAACCACCACAACAAACCGATGATAAAAAGCCGAATTTAGAAGATATGATGACGAAGCTAGTTGAAACTCAAACGCAGTTTTTCACATCTCAAAAACAAACTAATGAACAAAATGCTCAAGCATTTAGAAATCAACAAGCTTCTATTCAAAACTTGGAACAAGAAGTAAGTAACCTAGCAAGGTTAATAGGTGAAAGAAAACCGGGAAGTTTACCTAGTGATACAAATGCTAACCCCCGGAATGAAACAGCTAAAGCCATTACCACAAGACGTGGTACAACACTTAAACCACCTGAAATACCTGTAACTTCTGATGAAGCTATTCCTACTCCACAAGAACCACAACCTGAACAAGATAAGGAAAAAGAACCGGTAGTTGAAAAGGTTAATGAGGATAACACAGTTAAGGATAAACCTTATGTTAAACCATACCAACCACCACTTCCTTACTCGAGTAAAATGAAGAAAGAGAAACTTGAAGCCGAGCAATCCAAATTCTTGGATATGTTTAAACAGATAAATGTAATTCTTCCTTTCATTGATGTGATTTCAGGAATGCCTAGATATGCTAAATTCTAGAAAGATCTAATCTCAAATAGAAAGAAAATGGAAGAACTCTCGGCTGTTACTATGAATGCTAATTGTTCAGCAGTGCTGTTGAATAAGATACCAGAAAAACTATCTGATCCAGGAAGTTTCACAATTCCATGTTTTCTGGGTAGTCTTAGTTCAATAGAAGCATTGGCAGACTTAGGTGCTAGTATAAATTTAATGCCGTATTCACTATACGCTAAACTAGACCTTGGAGAATTGAAACCAACAAGAATAAGCCTACAACTAGCTGATCAATCAATAAAATATCCTAGAGGGATAATGTAGAACATGCTAGTTAAAGTTGGTACTTTAGTATTTCCAGTAGATTTTGTTGTTCTGGACATGGAAGAAGATTCTCAAGTTCCTCTCATATTAGGAAGACCATTCTTAAACACGGCTAAAGCAATGATAGACGTGTTTGGTAAGAAATTGACCCTAAGTATAGAGGACGAGAGTGTTACCTTTTCAGTTGATAGAGCAATGCAACAACCACAATCTGCAGATGATACATGTTATTATATTCAAACTATAGATGCACATGCAGAATTATTAGAAGAATTTCCAGAATTACAAGGAACAAGAGAATGTTCTTTAGGAGAAGGTAATGAACAAATTGATGAATCTGAAATGTTAGCTACACTAATAGCTAATGGATATGAACCAACAACAGAAGAAATTCAAATGCTAAAAGAAGAAGACAGATATCGATATAAATCATCAATAGAAGAACCTACTAGATGCAGGTTTAATATATCCAATTTCTGATAGTCCATGGGTAAGCCCAGTTCAATGCGTGCCTAAGAAGGGTGGCATGGCTGTCATTACAAATGAGAAAAATGAGCTTATTCCTACTAGGACTGTAACAGGATGGCGTGTTTGTATTGATTATAGAAAATTAAATGACGCTGTAACGACCCGGATTTTTCCAATCATTTTATACTTATGAGATTAATATTTACATAAATTAAACCTTACCAACATGATAAGCAATCCAAATTGTTGAGACTTGTGTTTTTGAAAAGAGTTTTACACAACGTTTGACAGTCCAATTTGACCGATGATATCACGAACTATATAACATACGATAAAAGTATATATATGTATTTATATATATTTAACATGATCTAAGGATGGTTTAACATCTCATTGTGTACTAATAACAATGAGTTATAAGTATATTTTGAAACTACTAACTTAAGTTTTCAAAACGATAACTATACGTAACATTCTTTGATATATATACTTATAACCTATAATGCTTATACATGTATCATATATATAATGTATTTAATCACTTTTTAAGGACTTAAATACATAAAACAATATAAGTATGTTCACAAAAGATAGCTATATTTGAATTCTCATTCTGTTTCCTCAAGATTTCTATACGTATATCTAGGGTATATGTACCCGTATCATACCCAGCTTCTATATGTATTTACTATTGGTATGTATACATCAAATCAACATCCTAATCAACATTATTAATGCCCTAGATATGAGGTAACTAGGATTTGTCAAGTAGCATGAATTATTAGTAAGAAAACAAAATTAGGAATCCTTTTCTTTCTTTATAAACTAAAAACGTTTTTATGAATGAACACCATTTCTTCACTCCATTTTCTCATACCTACACCATCATTTCTCTCTCAAAATACTCCTAACTTCATACTTGATCATCTCCAAGCATTTTCCCCATCATTTAGCTTCAATTACAAGCCTTAAACAAAATAAGAAAACTCTTTCAAGAACATATCAAAATAACCACCCATTTGAAGAAGTATACTTCCAACCTTTTGATCTAACTCCACCACTCTTTGATTCCAAGATTTTTTCTTATATCTTACAGTAACTTTGTCTAAGTAACTTGAGGTAGTAACCTTGTTCATAATCTTGTTCGATTCATAATTATATAGCTATCTTATTTTATGTTGTAAAATTTTAACAACAAGAACATAGTTTGAATGATTTCAAACTTGTTTGCAAACTAAATAGATCCTTCTAACTTAACTTTTAAAACACTTCAAGACCTGTAATATATCATAATGATATGCTAACTTAACAAGATATAACTTGGTTTTACAAAGAACACCTTAAAAACTGAATCTACGTCGTCGGAGTGCAACCGGGGGCTGTTTTGGGTTGGATAATTAAAAACCATCTTGAACTTTGAATTGGAAGTTCATGTTCTAGAAAAATGATATTTCTTATGAATATGTTAACACATAAAAATTTCATGGTTTAACTCAAAGTGTAAGTATTTTTAGAAAAATGATCATTAAATGTTATTTTTATGGAAAATGAACACTTTCATAAGTTTTACCAAAGTTTGACCTATAACTTGTGATTTCGAATACAAACTAAGGTATTTTCAGTTCATATTCTTAAAATTTGACTCGATCCAAGGAAGTGGCAAGTTGAACCAACAAAAACGGAGTTGTAATGAAGAAACTACGACTAAAACAAGATTGGGTATCCGAAGCTAGTTTAGCTACGAAAATATTTGGAGATAAAGTAAATTAATCATATCTTTTCTAATTAATATGATATTTTATATATAATTACTTATGATTTGATTTTATATATTTCAGGACCACCCGTAAACAACACGAGAAGATTAATCATAAGACCTCATGATTGTACGCAACACGTCATTTGACAACACGGTACTTTATGTATGCAACACGTCATTTAACAACATGGTACCATGGGTCGAGATTAATTCTGATCAATACGAATATGATGGGGTCTTTATTTATTTTATTGAGCAACTAATTGTGGACCACTAACATCGGACTGCTAACTACAGACTAAGAAAATATTAAAAGTATTATAAGTATATATATATATATATATATATATATATATATATATATATATATATATATATATATATATATATATATATATATATATATATATATATATATATATATATGTAACGATTACTTGAAAAGAAAATATGTTGATATATTATATATATATGGTTAGGTTCGTGATATCTATCAGAGACCAAGTCGAGTTAAATACCTTCAAGGTAAAAGTGAGTATATAGTCCCACTTTTAAACTCTAAATATTTCGGGATGAGAATACATGCATTTTATGATTTACGTTATGGACACAAGTGATAAAAAAATATATTCTACGTTGAGTTGTACCACTGGCATACTTCCCTGTAGCTTGGTAACTACTATTTACATGTGGTATTGTAAACGCGAATCCTGTTGATAGATCTATCGGGCCTGACAACTCCAACCGGACTGGACGACCAGTATTCAACGGTTGCACAGTACTTCGTTTTGGTGACTACACTTGGTACAGTGTAGTGAGATTTCATAATAAAGGAAATATGCGACGTTGATTAAATGTTAAGTATGGTTATCAAGTGCTCAACCACTTAGAATATTTTTATTAAAACATTTATGTATATGAAATCTTGTGGTCTATATTTATAACGCTGCTAGCATTAAACCTATATCTCACCAACTTTATGTTGACGTTTAAAGCATGTTTATTCTCAGGTTCCTAGAAGTCTTCCGCTGTTTGAATATATGTTAGAGAAACCATGTGCATGGAGTCATACATGTTTTATTCGAGGAAGCATTGCATTCACAAAATCATCTCCGTGTATTTATTTTGACTGCATTGTCAACGGAAGTATTCTTGTAAACTGTTATTTACGGTGATTGTCTATATGTAGAAATCATCAGATGTCAAACACATTGAATTTTAAATATTCATTTATGGTATATCTTTTCAAAAGAATGCAATGTTTATAAAACGTATCATATAGAGGTCAAATGCCTCGCGATGTAATCATATGTTATTGTATTCGTCCCTATAGATTGGGCCGGGTCGTTTCATGTGGTATCAGAGCGGTGGTCTTAGCGAACCAGGTCTGCATTAGTGTGTCTAACTGATAAGTCGTTAGGTTGCATTAGTAAGTCTGGACTTCAACCGTGTCTGCATGTCAAAATTTTGCTTATCATTTTGTGTCGAAAATCATCTACTTATCATCTGTAGGAAATTACCTGCTTATCATCTTAAGTCTAAACGCGTCTTACTGCATTTATTGCATGAATGGTTGAAAGACAAAATTCATATCTTAGCGTATTTGCTAATTCATATCTACGCGTATCTGTTACTGTAAACTTTGTCTGACATATTCCGTAAATCCCTCCGTAATCTATGAGATCTTTTGTTCTATATATGTGGATATTCTATATAATTAGAATACCACCCGATAGCCGAAAAATCATTTCATATCGAAAAATCCTTTATTCAATCATACGAAATGGAACTCGTCACTAGTTGAAGTCCCTCGGATTCCGATATGGAATACCACTCAAGCTCCGAAAGCAGTGTGACCGGAATGGATCAGCCAATCAGTCATCATCTATTTTGGATGGATTGGGGATGGGTTCGTAGCCTCCTCAATCATTGGAGACAAGAAGAAGGTGATCCCTTCCATCCACCAAATTGCCCTCTTGACGATGAACCTGAAGCACTTACCGGCGAACCTGTTCGAGAAACCATTTTCTCTCTCATTTCCAGAGTATCTCTTCACGATTATATACTACATCAAATTCTAGATTTTATTTATCCGCTCGTCCGAACCGACAATCACCCCGGTGTAATAGAAGAAGTCAACGAGCTTCGCACTCGGGTAGTGGCTTTGGAGAATACGGTACGAAGGTTACAAACACCATCAGCAGCATCAGCAGCATAACCAGTACCGTCAATAACATCAACATCGCAAGCCTCAATACCCTAAGCACCAGCAGCATCACCAGCATCAACGTTATCACCATCATCAACATCAACAGGATCTTTACCACCACCAACAATCACATCCGCATCACACGCCTCAATATCACCATCCGTACCTCGGATATCAACGTCACACACACCATAGATACCAAGAAGTACCAACAACAACAAACGATGAAGTATTGATTCATAACTTCATCGGAGAAACATTCTATGGTAATTATGTAATCTCTAAAGACATAGAGATTACCTATTTCTGCCTTAACCATAAATCAGATGAGTGGACAGAAATGATAAAAGGAAGAGTAGAAACCCCGACAAGAATGATACGTAAGGTACAAGCTAGACTTGTTTTACCAACAGCATCAGCAGTACCCTTAGCCTCACCAACACAGTCAGTGCTGTCAACATCATTAGAATCGTCAGCAACTTTAACATCACAAGCTCCACCAGTTCAAGAATCATTGTGGACATCATCAATAACGTGTATATTGCATCAACGAGTTATGAAGTATTAACTCATTCTTCTGAAGAATTTATATAAATATTTTATATATATGAATTCGGAAACCAAAATAAATCTTTTCGTACTAAGATATTAAGTATGAATTGAAAAAGGGTAGATACTACTCGTTTAAATTCATACTACAAATATGCAATGATGTACGTCCTTCGTCAGCAACTTAATCATCGTTAACTACAATCCCTGTTTCAATTCAATGAATTTCGTTTTATAATAAACCAATTGTATTATTTAATAATATGTTTGATTTTACACTTTCATCTTCAATGTACTCGAAGCTTATTGGGAAACAACATTCATATCTTGCGAAGTTAGCAAGAGTTCAATGAGTATCAGCATGATTCACTAAGGAAATATATATAAGAATAAATAATGAAGTATTGATCCATAACTTCATTAATATTCTGTGAAGAATATGTGGTTCCTAATCGTTTTAGAGATTACTTATTCTAGCTCAAACCGAAAATCAAATGAGTCTAATATTATATTGACTTATTAAATTCATGATTACATCCGAAGAAGATATATATGTACATATATTTTCATAAAGATTGTAATAAAATTCTCTGGTACAAAACATTACTTGTGAAATTTTTTTTAACGGGTAGGTAATACCCGAGAGATATATAAATTCACAATTAATATGATTATATTCTTCAACTCTGATTCAACAATCATCAACTATACTCACTACCTTCACAATAATATACATTCTTTCATAGAAATCAAAACAACCATTCTCATCCAAATTTGATTACGACAAAACGAAATCCAAGTCAAGACTTAACAGAAGACATCACTCTTAGGACTCTTACATCTTTCAAAACTATACTTTGACTTCAAAACTATGCTAGAACATCATTCGATTCTTGGAACCCAGAAAAATATTTGTATCATTCAAAGTCCTAAAACATCATATGTATATTAACAATTACAATCTATGATCAAACCCTTCGAAATTCCTGAAGACACTTCAAATAACGGACAATCGAGATGATGATCCAACCACACATTACCCGCAGTCTTGCACCTGAAAAGCTCTCGAAACCAAGGACATAATTTAACACGTATCCGCGTTAAATCTTTTAGCATTTATTAGCAAAAATAACTTTGCGATTCCTTTTCAAAATAGAAAATTTTGTCACAGTTTCAGCAAGTCAACCTCAACTTTCCATTCGAAGTAGCCTTATTATAACCTGTAATACATACGATTACCCTTTTGTTACCAGGGAACCTTTTATATTCCACGACATTATCAGCAGATGTACCAGCAACTCGTTACCCCTTTGGCGGAATCAACAATTGGTATTTTAAAATCTCGCAGCATTTCTATTTCGGCAGTTATATATATATATATATATATATATATATATATATATATATATATATATATATATATATATATATATATATATATATATATATATATATATATATATATATATACAACGTCTATCCCCAAGAATTACATATTTCAAATGTGAAGTTTCTGAAAAATGCTCCAGTCTACGAATTAGTGCTATTAAGTTTTAGAAAAGACTGATAAAGTGGTAAAGACATTAGACAACAATTACGGTCAGAAGTTTGACAAATAATAGATTGGAAAAGCTCGAACGAAAAATTTGGTACTGGAAAACGGATTGAGCAAAGTATAAAGGAGGTCGTGGACAAATCACAATGACGAAATCTACCTTCAAAGGATTCAAATGATTCAGTGTCTGCTGAAACCGTTAGTAAGAACCTTACTCCTTATTCTAAACCTTCACAGACAGATTTTCCGCGTCATTCCCTGATCTTAGATATTCTAAGATATCATTGTATTTTTCATTATAAATATCTCCGATATTCCTGAAGATATATTCCCAACTATCCTCATCAAAAATCATTTATCTCTTCACAATATTTGCGTTACAACATAAAAGAAACTGTGCTAGTTTCTAAATTCTGAAAAATTCGAGTTTAAAATATGAATGTTTTGAAGTAGTGTTGGAAACTGAAGCATGAATTAGTATAATATAATGACACTTGATCAACGTGATTATATTACAGTAATTCATGCTGAGTTTCTAAATGGAACATAATGATTCACAGATCATAACGTCATCATGTGCCATGTTACACAACTCTTACATTCTACCCAATCTCCAAACATATTAAGAACATATCTCCTTGATAATTCTATCTTTTCGGACATTCTGGTAACTTACCAAATCAAGATCGTTTAATTACTATTTCCTTCTTAGAACATTAACTATGTTTATTTCAAAATCCATACCTACGAATTCCGGACCATTATTCGCTTGACTCGAAGTCGGGAAGAGGAAACAGAAGTATGGAACTGTTAAATATAAAAGAAAATATAAAGCTCAACAACAACAAATAAATTACAAACCGTGTATATCAATACGTATTGCAACGTAAAGGCACTGGAGAATTAACAATACTATAACCCCAAGGTAATAGTAGAAATAAATAAAATCCTCCGGAGGTAGATGAAAAAGAAGAATGACAGAGATGAAAGTTAAGAGTATATCCAGGATCAGTACTGGATGAAGCATACTGATAAATATTTTAAAGTATGAATTGAGGGAGGAAGAATAGAAGGTATGAGTTGTAAGGAAATGAAGGGAAGTGGATTTATAGTAAAAGATCCGACAGAGCAATCAAAATAGATGATCGCATTTAAAGCGGATTCTAATTTCCTTGATTATCGAAGAATCAAATCTCATTATGAAGATTTTACTCCAAATCTCTTGAACTTGGAAATCAATCCTATCTACGTCAAAAGATATGACGAATCTATACCTACTCATTTCACCCTTTGGTGATAGCCTCACTCGTACTCTTCACAAAAATCAAATTGCTTTATCAATATTACTTGATGATAATAAAACTCTAATTTCCAACTCGTATACGTCATGAAAACATACTTATTGTCAACCATGACCATCCCATTCAAATTTCGGGACGAAATTTATTTAACGGGTAGGTACTGTAATGACCCGGATTTTTCCAATCGTTTTATACTTATAAGATTAATATTTACATAAATTAAACCTTACCAACATGATAAGCAATCCAAATTGTTGAGACTTGTGTTTTTGAAAAGAGTTTTACACAACGTTTGACAGTCCAATTTGACCGATGATATCACGAACTATATAACATACGATAATTATACGTTTGTGTATATATATGTATTTATATATATTTAACATGATCTAAGGATGGTTTAACATCTCATTGTGTATTAATGACAATGAGTTATAAGTATATTTTGAAACTACTAACTTAAGTTTTCAAAACGATAACTATACGTAACATTCTTTGATATATATATTTATAACCTATAATGCTTATACATGTATCGTATATATAATGTATTTAATCACTTTTTAAGGACTTAAATACATAAAACAATATAAGTATGTTCATAAAAGATAGCTATATTTGAATTCTCATTCCGTTTCCTCAAGATTTCTATACGTATATCTAGGGTATATGTACCCGTATCATACCCAGCTTCTATATGTATTTACTATTGGTATATACACATCAAATCAACATCCTAATCAACATTATTACTGCCCTAGATATGAGGTAACTAGGATTTGTCAAGTAGCATGAATTATTAGTAAGAAAACAAAATTAGGAATCCTTTTCTTTCTTTATAAACTAAAAACATTTTTATGAATGAACACCATTTCTTCACTCCATTTTCTCATACCTACACCCTCATTTCTCTTTCAAAATACTCCTAACTTCATACTTGATCATCTCCAAGCATTTTCCCCATCATTTAGCTTTAATTACAAGCCTTAAACACCATAAGAAAACTCTTTCAAGAACATATCAAAATAACCACCCATTTGAAGAAGTATACTTCCAACCTTTTGATCTAACTCCACCACTCTTTGATTCCAAGATTTTTTCTTATATCTTACAGTAACTTTGTCTAAGTAACTTGAGGTAGTAACCTTGTTCATAATCTTGTTCAATTCATAATTATATAGCTATCTTATTTTATGTTGTAAAATTTTAACAACAAGAACATAGTTTGAATGATTTCAAACTTGTTTGCAAACTAAATAGATCCTTCTAACTTAACTTTTAAAACACTTCAAGACCTGTAATATATCATAATGATATGCTAACTTAACAAGATATAACTTGGTTTTACAAAGAACACCTTAAAAACTGAATCTACGTCGTCGGAGTGCAACCGGGGCCTGTTTTGGGTTGGATAATTAAAAACCATCTTGAACTTTGAATTGGAAGTTCATGTTCTGGAAAAATGATATTTCTTATGAATATGTTAACACATAAAAATTTCATGGTTTAACTCAAAGTGTAAGTATTTTTAGAAAAATGATCATTAAATGTTGTTTTTATGGAAAATGAACACTTTCATAAGTTTTACCAAAGTTTGACCTATAACTTGTGATTTCGAATACAAACTAAGGTATTTTCAGTTCATATTCTTAAAATTTGACTCGATCCAAGGAAGTGGCAAGTTGAACCAACAAAAACGGAGTTGTAATGAAGAAACTACGACTAAAACAAGATTGGGTATCCGAAGCTAGTTTAGCTACGAAAATATTTGGAAATAAAGTAAATTAATCATATCTTTTCTAATTAATATGATATTTTATATATAATTACTTATGATTTGATTTTATATATTTTAGGACCACCCGTAAACAACACGAGAAGATTAATCATAAGACCTCATGATTGTACGCAACACGTCATTTGACAACACGGTACTTTATGTATGCAACACGTCATTTAACAACATGTTACCATGGGTCGAGATTAATTCTGATCAATACGAATACGATGGGGTCTTTATTTATTTTATTGAGCAACTAATTGTGGACCACTAACATCGGACTGCTAACTACGGACTAAGAAAATATTAAAAGTATTATAAGTATGTATATATATATATATATATATATATATATATATATATATATATATATATATATATATATATATATATATATATATATATATATATATATATATATATATATATATATATAACGATTACTTGAAAAGAAAATATGTTGATATATTATATATATATATGGTTAGGTTTGTGATATCTATCAGAGACCAAATCGAGTTAAATACCTTCAAGGCAAAAGTGAGTATATAGTCCCACTTTTAAACTCTAAATATTTCGGGATGAGAATACATGCATTTTATGATTTACGTTATGGACACAAGTGATAAAAAATATATTCTACGTTGAGTTGTACCACTGGCATACTTCCCTGTAGCTTGGTAACTACTATTTACATGTGGTATTGTAAACGCGAATCGTGTTGATAGATCTATCGGGCCTGACAACCCCAACCGGACTGGACGACCAGTATTCAACGGTTGCACAGTACTTCATTTCGGTGACTACACTTGGTACAGTGTAGTGAGATTTCATAATAAAGGGAATATGCGACGTTGATTAAATGTTAAGTATGGTTATCAAGTGCTCAACCACTTAGAATATTTTTATTAAAACGTTTATGTATATGAAATCTTGTGATCTATATTTATAACGCTGCTAGCATTAAACCTATATCTCACCAACTTTATGTTGACGTTTAAAGCATGTTTATTCTCAGGTTCCTAGAAGTCTTCCGCTGTTTGAATATATGTTAGAGAAACCATGTGCATGGAGTCATACATGTTTTATTCGAGGAAGCATTGCATTCACAAAATCATCTCCGTGTATTTATTTTAACTGCATTGTCAACGGAAGTATTCTTGTAAACTGTTATTTACGGTGATTGTCTATATGTAGAAATCATCAGATGTCAAACACATTGAATTTTAAATATTCATTTATGGTATATCTTTTCAAAAGAATGCAATGTTTATAAAACGTATCAAATAGAGGTCAAATGCCTCGCGATGTAATCATATGTTATTGTATTCATCCCTATGGATTAGGTTGGGTCGTTTCAGACGCCACCAGAAAAGATCACTTTCCCTTACCTTTCATTGATCAAATGTTGGAAAGATTAGCCGGAAATAGTTACTATTGTTTTCTAGATGGATTTTCCGGATATTTTCAAATTCCAATAGCACCCGAGGACCAAGAGAAAACCACGTTCACGTGCCCTTATGGTACTTTTGCTTACAAACGCATGCCATTTGAACTTTGCAACGCCCCTGCAACCTTTCAAAGATGCATGATGGCGATTTTTCACGACATGATAGAAGAATGCATGGAAGTTTTCATGGATGACTTTTCAGTCTTCGGTGATACATTTGAATCATGTCTAGTTAATCTTGAACGAATGCTGATTAGATGCGAACAATCAAATCTAGTACTTAATTGGGAGAAATGCCATTTCATGGTTAAAGAAGGCATCGTTCTTGGTCATAAAATTTCAAAAGAAGGAATTGAAGTGGATAGAGCTAAAGTAGATGTAATTGCTAAACTTCCACATCTCACCAATGTTAGAGGAGTTAGGAGTTTTCTAGGGCATGCCGGTTTTTACCGACGTTTCATAAAAGTTTTTTCTAAAATTGCCACTCCTATGAATAAACTCCTAGAAAAGGATGCTCCATTCATCTTTTCAGATGAATGTATCAAATCTTTTAATATTATTAAAGAAAAACTTACTAATGCGCCGATCATGATAACACCAAATTGGAATCTACCATTTGAACTAATGTGCGATGCAAGTGATTTTGCAATGAGAGCCGTTTTAGGACAAAGGATTGAAAAAAGATTTCAACCTATATATTATGCTAGTAAGACGTTACAAGGAGCACAAACAAATTACACAACTACTGAAAAAGAACTCCTTGCTATTGTCTTTGCTTTTGACAAATTTCGATCATATCTCGTTCTAGCAAAAACGGTGGTCTATACCGACCATTCTGCTCTTAGATACCTATTTTCAAAACAAGATGCCAAACCAAGATTAATCCGTTGGATCTTACTCTTACAAGAGTTTGATATTGAAATCTGAGATAAAAGAGGAGCAGAAAATCTCGCCGTTGATCATCTTTCTCGTCTTGAAAATCCCGAATTAGAAGTTCTAAATGAATCGGCCATACAAGACAACTTTCCTGATGAATATCTATTGAAGATAGATTATAATGAAATTCCATGGTTTGCAGACTATGCAAACTACTTAGTATGTGGATTCCTTAAAAAAGGATTATCGTACCAAAAACGAAAGAAATTCTTCAGTGATATAAAACACTATTTTTGGAAAGATCCACATCTGTTTAAAAGTTGTCTCGATGGAATAATACGCCGATGTGTATTTGGAAATGAAGCTAGTAAAATCTTAAACCATTGTCCCACAGGACCAACAGGAGGGCATTATGGGCCTCAATTAACAGCAAGAAAAGTTTATGAAGCTGGATTCTATTGGCCTACAATTTACAAAGACGCACACCTTCTTTGCAAATCCTGTGATGCTTGTCAAAGGGCCGAAAAAATAAGTCAACGTGATGAAATGCCACAAAATGTCATCCAAGTATGTGAAGTATTTGACATTTGGGGTATTGACTTTATGGGTTCATTTCCAAAATCTCCTAATAATCTCTATATTCTCGTAGCCATTGATTATGTATCTAAATGGGCTGAAGCACAAGCTCTCCCAACTAATGATGCACGAGTTGTAGTCAACTTTTTAAAACGTCTTTTTACAAGGTTTGGAACACCGAAAGCTTTAATAAGTGATCGGGGTACTCATTTCTGTAATAATCAACTTGAGAAAGTTCTTAAAAGATATGGAGTAACTCATAAAATCTCCACTGCTTATCATCCACAAACAAGTGGACAAGTTGAAAATACCAACCGAGCTTTAAAACGTATTCTAGAGAAAACCGTAGGATCAAATCCGAAGGAATGGTCCATTAAATTGGAGGATGCACTCTGGGCTTTTAGAACAGCCTACAAAACTCCAATTGGAACCACACCTTTTAGACTTGTTTATGGAAAAGCATGTCATCTTCCAGTAGAAATTGAACACAAAACATTTTGGGCTTTGAAGACATGTAATCTTGATATACATGAAGCTGGACGTCTACGATTAAGTCAACTAAACGAATTAGAAGAATTAAGGCATGAAGCATACGAAAATTCGTTAATCTATAAAGAAAGAACGAAGAAATGACATGATAAAAGAATCAGAAGTTTAAAAGAATTTAAAGAAGGAGACAGAGTTCTTCTTTTCAATTCACGATTCAAGCTATTTCCTGGAAAATTGAAATCAAGATGGTCTGGACCATTCATAGTCAAAAGAGTTTTCCCATACGGAACGATAGAATTAATAAATTCAAATGGGATTGAATTTAAAGTTAATGGTCACAGAGTTAAACATTACATAGATAGTCCGATGGAAGTTGACAACGAAGTTAATCACAATTTCGACACCACAGTTAACTAAGTGTGGGGAGAATCAAGTCTTTAAAGGATAATATATATTTCTGTTAGAGTTAGATTGTCTGTTTTCATGTAGTTCTCGAAAATGGAACCCGAATGGTCTTTCCCTAGCAGACCCTAAAGAACTAGTCTTCTCCCCCCGTTCTGATTTTTTTTTTTTTTTTAGGTCTTTACGAAATGAAGACTGCCTGTGAACTAAACCATGGTCTAATGCTACACGCTTTGATCACTAAACGTAATAATGACACACTACCGAGTGAAATAGTATCAGTAATCAGAGAAAGATTGGACGGAGTAAGAAAAGAATCCAGATGCGAAGATAATAAGTTACAATTTGGTAAAGGAAAATCAAAATCCGCAGCGAAAAGAAGAGCACGACACCTTGAAAGATGTCACAAATGCGGAAAATGGTCACATGGAGGTAAATGTTCAAATAATCAAACCTATTCAAATACCGAATTTATTACTTTATGCAGAGACGGACCGTTCATATGTTTAGAAGAAAAAACACTGAATGCTCGAGGTTACGCCTATGTAGCCATGGAAAACCAATTAAACCGACTATCTTATGAATGGGATAGATCGTATAACTAAGAATACTGTAACGACCCGCACTTTTCCGATCGTTCTATACTTATGAGATTAATATTTACATAAATTAAACCTTACCAACATGATAAGCAATCCAAATTGTTAAGATTTATGTTTTTGAAAAGAGTTTTACACAACGTTTGACCGTCTAGTTTGACCGATGATATCACGAACTATACAATATATGATAATTATACATACATATTTAACATGATCTAAGGATGTTTTAATATCTCATTTTGTATTAATAACAAAAAGTCATAAGTATATTTTGAAACTACTAACTTAAGTTTTCAAAACAATAACCATACGTAACGTTATTTGACATAAATACTGATGATTTATAATGTTTATACATATATCGTATAAGTAATGTATTTAATCATTTTTAAAGGGCTTTTATACATAAAACAATATAAGTATATTTACAAAAGATAGTTATATTTGAATTCTCGTTCCGTTTCCTCAATAATCCTATACGTATATCTAGGGTACTATACACAGCTTCTAGAAGTATTTACTATTGGTATATACCAATAGAAATCTTCAATTATTGGAATAATATGTCATTCATGACATAATAAATTTTAACTTATCTTAGATATTTTCACTAAAAACCAAATTTTCAAGCCTATAAATAAGCACCATTTCTAACTCATTTTTACACATTCATTTTCCAAATTTTACTTCCAATTTTCACACACACTTGCAAGAACTCTCTCAACTTTTATTTTACTACTTCTTTCCAGCAACTTTACATTTTAAACTTGAGGTAAAAACTCTACTTCAACTCTTTTTCAATTCATATATTTATAGCTATATATATAAGAGTTTATAAACTAGAACATAGTTTGAATGATTTCAAACTTGTTCGCAAACTAAATAGATCCTTCTAACTTAACTTTTAAAATACTTCAAGACCTGTAATATAACTTAAAAATATGCTAATTTAACAAGGTATAACTTGGTTTTTCAAAGAACACCTTAAAAACTGAATTTACAACGTCGGAGTGCAACCGGGGGCTGTTTTGGGTTGGATAATTAAAAACCATCTTAAACTTTGAATTGGAGGTTTATTTTCTGGAAAAATGATTTTTACTATGAATATGATAACACATAAAAATTTCATGATTTAACTCAAAGTATAAGTATTTTTAGAAAAATAATCATTTAAGGTTGTTTACATGATGGAAAATGATTAACTTCATAAGTTTCACTAAAGTTTGACCTATGACCTGTGATTTCGAATACAAACTAAGGTATTTACAGTTCATAGTCTTAAAGAGGGACTCGATCCAAGGAAGTGGCAAGTTGAATCAACGAAAACGGAGTTGTAACGAAGAAACTATGACCAAAACGAGATCGGATATCTAAGACTAGTTTGGCTACGAAAATAATTGGAGAAAATTAAATAAATCACATCTTTTTAAAATAACATGATATTTTATATATATGTACTTATAATTCAATTTTATATGGTTCAGGATCACCCGTAAACAACACGAGAAGATTAATCATAAGATCCCATGATTGTACGCAACACGTCATTTGACAACACCGGTACTTTATGTACGCAACACGTCATTTGACAACACCGGTACCATGGGTCAAGATTAATCTCGACCAATACATATACGATGGGGTTTTATTTATTTCGTTGGGGGTTTTATTTATTTCATTGCGGGTATATTAAACATCTAAAAATGAACCATTAAAATTGAATTACTAACAACGAACTGCTAACTACGGACTAAGGAATTATTCAAAGTATTAAAAGTATAACAAGTATATATATGTGACGTTTGTTTAAAAAGAAAAGGTATTGATATATTATATATGGATAGGTTCGTGATATCAATCGGAGACCAAGTCGAAATTACATATCTTCAAGACGAAAGTGAGTATATAGTCCCACTTTTAAACTCTAAATATTTCGGGATGAGAATACATGTATTTTATGTTTTACGTTATGGACACAAGTAACTGAAAAATATATTCTACGTTGAGTTGTACCACTGGCATACTTCCCTGTAGCTTGGTAACTAATATTTACAGCGGTATTGTAAACGCGAATCCTGTTGATAGATCTATCGGGCCTGACAACCCCAACCGGACTGGACGACCAGTATTCAACGGTTGCACAGTACTTCGTTTCGTGACTACACTTGGTACGGTGTAGTAAGATTTCATAATAAAGGGAATATGCGACGTGATTAAATGTTAAGTATGGTTACCAAGTGCTCAACCACTTAGAATATTTTTATTTAACTGTTTATATATGAAATCTTGTGGTCTATATATATATTGCTGCCGGCACTAAACCTATATCTCACCAACTTTATGTTGACGTTTTAAACATGTTTATTCTCAGGTGATAATTAGAAGTTTCCGCTGCATTATGTTGAATTTGAGCAGGATCTTGCGTACGCATATTTGTGTCAAAAATAAAACTGCATACCCGAGGATTTGTGTTGTAAAATATACTAGAAATCGTGTTGTTATCATTATTTGTAAAGTTTGTAAGTCGAAGATTATCGCTAAACGATAATCATCTTTCTATCGTCGAAAGCTTGTATCAAAAATAAGATTTGTGGTTTGTAATGTAAAATATATGCAGTTTTCTTTTAAAAATGTCTCATATAGAGGTCAATACCTCGCAATGAAATCATACGTTATCTAACTCGTTCTTAGGGTTAAGGACGGGTTATGTCATGTGGTATCAGAGCGGTGGTCTTAGCGAACCAGGTTTGCATTAGTGTGTCTAACCGATAAGTCGTTAGGATACATTAGTAAGTCTGGACTTTGACCGGGTCTGATTTAAAAACCATTGCTTATCATTGTTGGTTAAAATTTATATGTAAATATTATGTAGTACTAATGGGTTAGTTGTTGTATGATAGATGTCGGGCTCAAAACTTGTTATCACATTCAGCGACTCCGAACCAGAATCTTCAGATGGTGTTCCAGTCATTAACCTATCCGATGACGAAAATAATATCTTTGGGGAAGACTCACAAATTCCGGATGAACC
Source organism: Rutidosis leptorrhynchoides (assembly GCF_046630445.1). Taxonomy (NCBI): domain Eukaryota; kingdom Viridiplantae; phylum Streptophyta; class Magnoliopsida; order Asterales; family Asteraceae; genus Rutidosis; species Rutidosis leptorrhynchoides. Next base: position 389,340,679 of record NC_092337.1, read on the forward strand.
GACTATAGAGAACCCGGAAAGTGAACCCGAGGAGGAAAGTGAACCCGAGGAGGAAAGTGAACCCGAGGAGGAAAGTGAACCCGAGGAAGAAATACAGGAAATTACAAAAGACGAGTTCGAACTAGGAAAGAAACGAAAGGCTAATGAATTAGAAAATTCAAATTCCGAGTTTAGTAAGGATGATGTGGCACCAACTCCACTAGACACTACCACCCCTATTCCCGCTATTCCTATTCGTGCTGTCCCGGCATCCAGTTCTTCAGCCCCACAGCCAAAATATAGGCAGACAGCTAGGATAAGCGTTAAGCGATTCTTTGAACCTAAACGTCCTAGAAAATAGACCAAACGATGCGCTGCCGTATTAAACCATGGGATCATATAATGTTTTGTATAATATTATTAGTGTGGTTTGCTTAATGTTCGATATAAGATAAGCATATGTAAAATAGTGAAGTGTGAAATGCAATAATTTTCCATGGTTAAGTATTATTTAGATTGTAGTAATTGGTTCGGTACTAAGCTATTAAGTATGAACATTAACGGGTAGGTACTACCCTAGATATAATTATAAAACGCTAATAAGAAGAAAAGGCTTTTATAATAATACCTGGTTCATATTATTAATAAGCTATAATGTACTGTAAATATACACTACATCTATAATATTCCATGTGAATAATTATTTTCTTTTCATTCTTATAGAAGAATATGGCGCGATTGAACCGAATGACGGAACAAGAAATCCAGGAACTCATCAATCAGCGAGTGAACGACAGAATGTTATGGGTCGAGGCTGCAAGAGGTGCTGCAGTTAACCCAAATCCTCGTGTGGGGTGCACTTACAAAACTTTTCAAGCTTGCAAGCCCTCATCATTCAGTGGAACAGAAGGACCGATCGGTTTAACCCGGTGGGTAGAAAAGATGGAAACTGTGTTCAAAATCAGTGGTTGTGTTGAAAAGGACATGACCAAGTATGCATCGTGCACTTTACAAGATAGTGCACTCACGTGGTGGAAAAATTATGTGAAGGCTGTAGGAGGAGATGTAGCTTATGATACTCCGTGGGAAGAATTCAAAACAATGTTAATCAACGAATATTGTCCAAGGAACGAGGTTAGGAAGTTGGAAGATGAGTTACGAAGTCTGAAGGTTATTGGTACTGAAATCACCAACTACAATCAGCGATTCATGGAATTAGTTTTGCTATGTCCTGAATTGGTTCCAACTGAAGAACGGAAGATTGAAATGTACAAAGATGGTTTGCCCAAAAAGGTCAAGGCAAACGTTACAGCATCGAAACCTAAGACAATTCATGAAGCTATAACCATGGCAAACGAGCTAATGGATCAGGTCATCATGGATAAGAAAGCATCCAATACTGATGTGAAGGTATCAGGTAACAAAAGAAAGTGGAATGGAAATTATGATCAAGGTAATCAACAACAATCTTTTAAGAAACAAGAAACCATACAAGGTGCAGGTGGTGGTTCAAGCTTTGGTTACAAAGGACAAAATCCTTTATGCAACCGATGCCACAAACATCACTCTGGCTACTGTAATGTGGTATGCAACAAATGTAATCGAAAGGGTCATCTTGCTGAAGATTGTAGGGCTCTCGTTACAAATACAAATGGTACCAAGACTCCTGCCACCAATGCAAATAGAACTGCTTTGGCTACCATTACTTGTTATGGGTGTGGAAAACAAGGTCACTATAAGAGCCAGTGTCCGAATCCAGAGAAGAATAATGGATCTGCACATGGAAGAGCATTTGTTATTAATGCTAGAGAGGCGTGTGAAGACCCGGAGCTTGTTACGGGTACGTTTACCATTAATAACTTATCCGCATCTATTATATTTGATACTGGTGCCGATAGAAGTTACGTGAGTAGAGGCTTTTACGCTAAATTGAATTGTTCATCATTACCTCTAGATGCTAAGTACATGATTGAGTTAGCTAATGGTAAACTAATTAAAGCCGATAAAATTTGCCGTGATTGTAAAATAAATTTAGCCGAAGAAACATTTAAGATTGATTTGATACCCGTAGAATTAGGAAGTTTTGATGTAATAATCGGCATGGACTGGATGTCCAAAATAGGAGCTGAAGTTGTGTGCGCCAAGAAGGCAATTCGCATTCCTCGTAAGGATAAAACGCCAGTAATGATTTATGGAGAGAAGGGTAAATCAAAGCTAAAACTCATTAGTTATTTGAAAGCTCAAAAGTGCTTGAAGAAAGGGTGCTATGCTATCTTAGCACATGTTAATAAAGTTGAAAAGAAAGAAAAAGAGAAGTGCATCAATGACGTGCCTGTGGCAAGAGATTTTCCTGAAGTATTTCCGGAAGAGTTGCCGGGATTACCTCCATTTAGATCTGTAGAATTTCAAATAGATCTTGTACCAGGAGCTGCACCGGTTGCCCGTGCTCCATATAGACTTGCACCGTCCGAGTTAAAAGAACTTCAGAGTCAGTTAAAAGAATTACTGGATCGTGGATTCATACGGCCAAGTACTTCACCGTGGGGAGCTCCAATTTTATTCGTCAAGAAGAAAGACGGATCTTTCCGAATGTGTATAGATTATCGTGAATTAAATAAGTTAACTATCAAGAATCAGTATCCACTACCGAGAATTGACGACTTATTTGATCAACTCCAAGGATCATGTGTGTACTCGAAAATTGACCTAAGATCGGGCTATCATCAATTACGTGTCAAAGAAGAAGATATACCGAAAACTGCTTTTCGGACACGCTACGGTCATTACGAATTTTTGGTCATGCCGTTTGGATTGACGAATGCGCCAGCTGTATTCATGGACCTCATGAATCGAGTTTGTAGTCCATATTTAGATAAGTTTGTTATCGTTTTCATTGATGATATTCTTATCTATTCCAAGAGTGAGCAAGAGCATGAGCAGCATTTAAGGTTGATATTAGAGTTGTTGAGAAAAGAACAGCTATATGCTAAATTTTCTAAATGTGCTTTCTGGTTGAAAGAAGTGCAATTTCTTGGCCACGTTGTTAGTAGCAAAGGAATTCAGGTTGATCCAGCAAAAATTGAAGCCATTGAAAAATGGGAGACTCCTAAGACACCAATGCAGATACGCCAATTTTTGGGTTTAGCCGGTTATTATAGAAGGTTTATTCAAGATTTTTCCCGAATAGCTAAGCCGTTGACAGCGTTAACGCAAAAAGGGAAGAAATATGAATGGACTTCTGAGCAGGAGAGTGCATTTCAATTACTAAAAAAGAAGTTGACTACGGCGCCCATTTTATCGTTACCAGAAGGGAACAATGATTTTGAAATATATTGTGACGCTTCGCGACAAGGTTTTGGTTGCGTTCTTATGCAACGGAAGAAAGTTATTGCATACGCATCCCGACAATTAAAGATTCACGAGCGGAATTATACGACGCATGATCTAGAACTGGGAGCAGTCGTGTTTGCATTGAAGATATGGAGACACTACTTGTATGGGGTTAAATGCACTGTGTTTACTGATCATAAAAGCCTTCAACATATTTTCGATCAAAAACAGCTGAACATGAGGCAACGTAGGTGGGTCGAGTTAATAAACGACTATGATTGTGAAATTCGTTATCATCCCGGGAAAGCGAATGTGGTGGCTGACGCACTAAGCAGAAAGGAACGAGAACCAATTCGAGTACGAGCGATGAACATAAAAATTCGCATGAATCTTAACTCACAAATTAAAGAAGTTCAACGAGAAGCACTTACTAAAGAAAATATAGGAAATGAAATAATGAAGAAGTATGAGAAGCAACTCGTTATACGGGAAGACGGAATTCGATATTTTGCAAACCGTATTTGGGTACCGAAGTTGGGTGGATTAAGGAAGTTGATATTGAATGAGGCACATAAGACAAGATACTCGATACATCCTGGAGTTGGAAAGATGTACCAAGATCTTAAGACACATTATTGGTGGCCTAATTTAAAGACAGACGTTGCAACATATGTTGGGGAATGTTTAACTTGTTCCAAAGTCAAAGCTGAACACCAGAAGCCGTCAGGGTTACTTCAACAACCAGAAATCCCAGAATGGAAATGGGATGGTATTACCATGGATTTCATCACGAAGTTACCAAAGACTGCCTGGGGATACGACACCATTTGGGTGATTGTTGATCGTCTTACCAAATCTGCCCATTTCTTGCCTATAAAGGAAACGGATAGAATGGAGAAACTATTACGATTGTATATAAAGGAAGTTGTTTCAAGGCATGGAATACCTATTTCCATTATATCCGATCGTGATAGTAGATTTACCTCAAAGTTCTGGCAATCACTGCAGGAGGCACTAGGAACTCGTTTAGATATGAGTACCGCATATCATCCGCAAACCGACGGGCAGAGTGAAAGAACGATTCAGACTCTTGAAGACATGCTCAGGGCATGTGTGATCGATTTTGGAAACGGATGGGATAAGTATCTACCGTTAGCAGAATTTTCGTATAATAATAGTTATCATGCAAGCATTAAAGCTGCACCATTCGAAGCATTGTATGGAAGGAAGTGTAGATCTCCTATCTGTTGGAATGAAGTAGGAGATCGACAATTAACTGGTCCCGAGATCATACACGAAACGACTGAGAAGATAGTACAAATCAAGGAGAGATTGAAAACAGCCCGAAGTCGCCAAAAGAGCTACGCTGATGTCCGAAGGAAACCATTAGAGTTTCAGATTGGGGACATGGTTATGCTAAAGGTGTCACCTTGGAAAGGTGTAATACGTTTCGGTAAAAGAGGTAAACTGAACCCAAGATATGTAGGCCCGTTCAAGATCATCGAACGCATTGGACCGGTAGCTTATCGACTCGAGTTACCGCAACAACTCGCCGGAGTACATAATACCTTTCACGTCTCAAACCTTAAGAAGTGTCTTGCAAAGGAAGACCTCACCATTCCTCTTGAAGAAATCCATGTCGACGAGAAACTACAATTCATCGAAGAACCAATCGAAATCATGGATCGTGAAGTTAAACGGCTCAAGCAGAGCAACATACCGATCGTTAAGGTTCGTTGGAATGCTCGAAGAGGTCCTGATTTTACTTGGGAACGAGAGGATCAGATGAAACAAAAGTATCCACACTTGTTTCTCGATGACGCAAAATAGGTACAATTTTAAAATTTCGGGACGAAATTTATTTAACGGGTAGGTACTGTAACGACCCGCACTTTTCCGATCGTTCTATACTTATGAGATTAATATTTACATAAATTAAACCTTACCAACATGATAAGCAATCCAAATTGTTAAGATTTATGTTTTTGAAAAGAGTTTTACACAACGTTTGACCGTCTAGTTTGACCGATGATATCACGAACTATACAATATATGATAATTATACATACATATTTAACATGATCTAAGGATGTTTTAATATCTCATTTTGTATTAATAACAAAAAGTCATAAGTATATTTTGAAACTACTAACTTAAGTTTTCAAAACAATAACCATACGTAACGTTATTTGACATAAATACTGATGATTTATAATGTTTATACATATATCGTATAAGTAATGTATTTAATCATTTTTAAAGGGCTTTTATACATAAAACAATATAAGTATATTTACAAAAGATAGTTATATTTGAATTCTCGTTCCGTTTCCTCAATAATCCTATACGTATATCTAGGGTACTATACACGGCTTCTAGAAGTATTTACTATTGGTATATACCAATAGAAATCTTCAATTATTGGAATAATATGTCATTCATGACATAATAAATTTTAACTTATCTTAGATATTTTCACTAAAAACCAAATTTTCAAGCCTATAAATAAGCACCATTTCTAACTCATTTTTACACATTCATTTTCCAAATTTTACTTCCAATTTTCACACACACTTGCAAGAACTCTCTCAACTTTTATTTTACTACTTCTTTCCAGCAACTTTACATTTTAAACTTGAGGTAAAAACTCTACTTCAACTCTTTTTCAATTCATATATTTATAGCTATATATATAAGAGTTTATAAACTAGAACATAGTTTGAATGATTTCAAACTTGTTCGCAAACTAAATAGATCCTTCTAACTTAACTTTTAAAATACTTCAAGACCTGTAATATAACTTAAAAATATGCTAATTTAACAAGGTATAACTTGGTTTTTCAAAGAACACCTTAAAAACTGAATTTACAACGTCGGAGTGCAACCGGGGGCTGTTTTGGGTTGGATAATTAAAAACCATCTTAAACTTTGAATTGGAGGTTTATTTTCTGGAAAAATGATTTTTACTATGAATATGATAACACATAAAAATTTCATGATTTAACTCAAAGTATAAGTATTTTTAGAAAAATAATCATTTAAGGTTGTTTACATGATGGAAAATGATTAACTTCATAAGTTTCACTAAAGTTTGACCTATGACCTGTGATTTCGAATACAAACTAAGGTATTTACAGTTCATAGTCTTAAAGAGGGACTCGATCCAAGGAAGTGGCAAGTTGAATCAACGAAAACGGAGTTGTAACGAAGAAACTATGACCAAAACGAGATCGGATATCTAAGACTAGTTTGGCTACGAAAATAATTGGAGAAAATTAAATAAATCACATCTTTTTAAAATAACATGATATTTTATATATATGTACTTATAATTCAATTTTATATGGTTCAGGATCACCCGTAAACAACACGAGAAGATTAATCATAAGATCCCATGATTGTACGCAACACGTCATTTGACAACACCGGTACTTTATGTACGCAACACGTCATTTGACAACACCGGTACCATGGGTCAAGATTAATCTCGACCAATACATATACGATGGGGTTTTATTTATTTCGTTGGGGGTTTTATTTATTTCATTGCCGGTATATTAAACATCTAAAAATGAACCATTAAAATTGAATTACTAACAACGAACTGCTAACTACGGACTAAGGAATTATTCAAAGTATTAAAAGTATAACAAGTATATATATGTGACGTTTGTTTAAAAAGAAAAGGTATTGATATATTATATATGGATAGGTTCGTGATATCAATCGGAGACCAAGTCGAAATTACATATCTTCAAGACGAAAGTGAGTATATAGTCCCACTTTTAAACTCTAAATATTTCGGGATGAGAATACATGTATTTTATGTTTTACGTTATGGACACAAGTAACTGAAAAATATATTCTACGTTGAGTTGTACCACTGGCATACTTCCCTGTAGCTTGGTAACTAATATTTACAGCGGTATTGTAAACGCGAATCCTGTTGATAGATCTATCGGGCCTGACAACCCCAACCGGACTGGACGACCAGTATTCAACGGTTGCACAGTACTTCGTTTCGTGACTACACTTGGTACGGTGTAGTAAGATTTCATAATAAAGGGAATATGCGACGTGATTAAATGTTAAGTATGGTTACCAAGTGCTCAACCACTTAGAATATTTTTATTTAACTGTTTATATATGAAATCTTGTGGTCTATATATATATTGCTGCCGGCACTAAACCTATATCTCACCAACTTTATGTTGACGTTTTAAACATGTTTATTCTCAGGTGATAATTAGAAGTTTCCGCTGCATTATGTTGAATTTGAGCAGGATCTTGCGTACGCATATTTGTGTCAAAAATAAAACTGCATACCTGAGGATTTGTGTTGTAAAATATACTAGAAATCGTGTTGTTATCATTATTTGTAAAGTTTGTAAGTCGAAGATTATCGCTAAACGATAATCATCTTTCTATCGTCGAAAGCTTGTATCAAAAATAAGATTTGTGGTTTGTAATGTAAAATATATGCAGTTTTCTTTTAAAAATGTCTCATATAGAGGTCAATACCTCGCAATGAAATCATACGTTATCTAACTCGTTCTTAGGGTTAAGGACGGGTTATGACAAATACTATCTTACAGGTAAGTCTGTACAGTTTTTTGTTTTTATTTTTATTTTTAACCTTTTGATAATAAACGCTAATTTGTTCGCTATAAAGTATTAAATTGGTATTGAATAAAATTAGGTTTGACGACCGAAATTATTGATATCATTCAAAAATTTATTACATCACTGCGAAATTTAACGTTTATTCTTAAGGTATAGATATCTTTAATCAATCAACCCAAAATATTTCAAAAATTCGTCATGAGTTAAATTAGGTCTTGGAACCGAAATTACTTTACCGAAAAGAGGGGCGCATATTTTTGATAATATTTGATTGATTAAAGTGGGATAAAAGCCAAAAAGATTTTTAATTTTATTTTTACCATGTTTTTAAAATTAATATATAAATCTTAAATTAATATTGTAAACTTTGTAAAATCAATATATTTAAAATTGTAAATATTTGAAAAATTAATATAAGTTTGGTGTGAATTTATAATATGAATTTTTAAATTAAGTTTGGTGTGAATTTTTAATTTTTAAAATATGAATTTTATTTTTATGCATTTTAAATTGTAAGTTTGGTGTGAATTTTTAATATTAATTTTGAATTTTATATTTAAGTTGTGTGAATTTAAAAACAAAAATTTACTTTATTTCGCAAAGTTAAAAATATGATTTTTAAAATTCGTCGTAAGTTGAAGACTAGGTCATTGAACCGAAATTGCTTTACCCAAGGGAGGGACGAGAACTTTTATTATCATTATTTTTAATCTTATTAAATTAAAGTATGACAAAAACATTAAAAACTAAAAAATCTAAGCTTTTAAAACAATCGCTTGAAAAAGACAAATTTTAAAATTTTATCGAAGGACGGACTAGGACATCGATTCGAAACGACCTCGCCCTAAATAACAAGGGAAACAAAATTTTAAAATTAATTACTTAATTGTTTCATAAGTTAAGGTTTATTAAAAAAAAAAAAAAAAAAACACCGCGACTCGCGGAGTTTGCAATGGCAAAATGCCGCGACTCGCGGAGTTCCAAAAATACAGAAAAAAATAAAAGGGCCGAACAGATCAGTCTGCACACTATCACACCCATTTTTCTGCAAAAATACACGAAAAATAACTCCCAAAATCGAATTTTTTCACCGAAAATCATCAAATCTTTTACTAAAATCATGTTAAGAAGGATGCTATCAAGGAATTACTCAAGAAAAACGGTAAATTTCTACACCTAAACACCATTTAATCCGAAAATTAGTGTTCTTGAGCAATTTTATACCCAATTTGATTTTGATGCTTTTTAGTGTAATTATGCTTAAATTGTTTATGTATTATGCTTGTATAACCTAGATTGATGCTATTTAACATGATTAGAAGCCTTAAACTTCAAATTTTGAGTAATCTAGGGTTTGTGTTCTTGAGCAATTTGGGGCTTTTTGATATAAACAGGTTATGGCCGATTTTTATCATGAATTGTTGCTAAATTAAGTAGTGTAACATGTTTAGGTAGTTAAATGATTCAAACTTTGAGCCTAAACATGATTTTGAGAATTAAAGTGGACTTTTTCAAGTCTAAAATTCATGAACTTGATTTTTGAGAGATAATGCCATTTGAAACTTGTTTAATTGCTAGTAATAATTATTTTGACATGTTATTTGAGTTGAATGCTTATGAACTTGGCGAACATTTTCGTATATGCTTATTTGAAAAAGTGTAGATTTGATGAAAATATGAAAATGAGCTTAAGTTTGATATAAATTGATCATGTCATTGTAACTATTTTGATTGATGATTTTGCTGACACTAATGCATATTTGGATGCACAAAAATTGTGTTTGATGTGTTTTGCAGACTGAAAGGGGTGAATCTTCATCCCAAGCTCGCAATGCTCCTGCTGAGAATGCAGAACAACAGGAGGTGGATAACTACTACAAACAAGATATTCCTCATCCAGTCATGACATTTTCTGATATGCACTTGGAAGATTTGCACCCGAACCTGAGATTTGACAGACTTTGGATAGATTATCCAAAATATCAAAGGGGTTTGCATACTCTTCATTCTAAAGCTGTTGAAGTACCTAGGGTCATAGAATGGGGACCATTAGAAGCTGTAGAATTGGCCGGGCCAATAAGGGAATTACTTGCACAGAGGTATGGTAATTCTACTTTTAACGATTGGGTATGGTTATTCAACATGCGTAGACCTGTATATAAAGTATGGTGTGAAGAATTGTTGTGTAGTATAGAATTAAATAATTGGGTAGCTAGTTTAACCGATCGATCTTTTATTAGATTTTTGTTAGGAGGTTCGATGCGCCACATGTCTTTACTAGACATGGCTCAGGCTTTACGTATATATACGCCTGAGGAGTTAGCATCTGCCGATTGTAGAGGGTTGATATTGAACGGTAGGAAGATAAACGAAAATTTTGATACGCATGGTGTATGGAGTCAAATGACTAGCCATCACCGATTTAAAGGGGGAAATTACTCTTATTTGGATATAGATAGAGCTGAATTAAGAGTAATTCATAGGTTTTTAGCCAATTCGATTACACAACGAGGTAAGAACAAGGAAAAGGTAAATGAACAGGATTTGTTTTACCACATGTGTATTCGAGACCCACAAAGCGCTGTAAGTATACCTTATTGTGTGGGTTATTATTTATCAGCTATGGTTAGGGGGATGAGACCGCATAGCATAATAGGAGGTGGTATATTTATTACTTTGATTGCTGAATATCTCGGTGTGGATATAAGTCTGGGGAGATTATTAGTCGAAGAACCAGAACCCCGCGATACAATAGGTTTAAATGTATACCATGGAGCGAAGGTTTTGAAGAGGCGAAATAACGCCGCAGTACAATACCATGGTAGACATCCACAGGTTGAGAGAAACCAACAGCCAGGTAATGTGGGAGGGGGAAATGAAATGACAGAAATGCAAAGGTTTATAGCTTCACAAGAGTACGAAAATGCTAGACATCGAGCATTTGAAGATTGGCAAGTTCATCAAAACCAAATCATAGCTTATTGCCAACAAATAGGTAGAAACTATATTCCTACTCCATCGCCCGTATTTCCTCCCTGGTCTATAGAGATCCAACCACCGTATCCTACGTATAACCCAGCCGAAGTATTTTATAACACCTATGGTTATGCATGGAACCCCTACTGGTATTAGTATCATCCCTAGTCTACTTAGTTTTATTTATTTTATAATTTGTAATGTTGATACGTTTAATACTTATGTTAATATTGTAATAGTTTTTATAATTTTCTAACTTTTATTATTAGATTTTAATAATTTTTGAATGTGGGGTAATATACCAAACTTCAAAAATATGTATATATGTTTGCAGTTTATCTTATGTACACAACAGGGTAAAACAACGCATTTTCAAAGACTGGCATTAAGTTCAATAAAAGCAACTAATTTTGACGACAAGATGCAAAATAAATGTGATATAACAACAAGACGGAATGAACAAATGATGTGCACCATTTATCATTCAACACAAACACAAATATGTTTGGAAACTTTGGTAAAATTTAATCATTTTTACACAAATCACCCTCAATAATTTAAATTGTTACTAATTTCTTGCAAATGAGGGCATTGCAAGATCTTAAGTGTGGGAAGGGGTTAAATTCTTTCGGATTTTAAAATTTTTACTTTATACACTTGGTTACCATTAGAAATACTAGTAAAGTAGTAGTTGTATTAGAATCTAGTGCTCTCTGATAATAAAGAACAGCCCTAGTCTTATATACTGACTACCCAATTCTAGTAAAATTTTTCAAAATTTTCAATTAAATGAACTCAAAATCATGTTTATACATATTTATGAACGATAAAACTAGGTTTTAACACCGAAATTATTGTTACCTCGGAAAGGACATAAATTGAGAAACAAACCAAAATGTTAAAATTCATTTAAAATGGAATAGAGGACAATAAAAAGGAAAATAAAAGCCAAGTGTGGGAAAATTTACCAAGATATTTTAAACATATGTCACATATTTCTGTAACAAATAACTGAAAATACTTTTGCTTTGGATTAAACTAAACTGTTTTACCCGATGAAAGAAAAGAAGAGATGGATCTACACGATGAATCAATTCCATCATTAAAAGGAAGTAAAGTCTTCCGAAAAAGAAACGCGCTTCTTGATTTAAGTCAGGAAGTTGTCGTCCAGACCAGCTGTAGGTTGACGAAAAATCTAGAAAAGTCATCACTAAAATCAGCAGGAAATCCACGGACCTCGGCATCAAACAGGGTCGCCATGTGGTCAGACTTATCCTAACCATGAGAGGATCTGTCTCGTACAATGGGGGGGCACCATGCAAATTAGCTGGATAAGACTAATGAATCAGATCCCCAGAAAGGATAATCTCCTTAAAAGATCAAAAATCAGCTTTTAAGCCTGATATTACTCAATCCTTGAGATTGACCTTAAAGATTGAGAATTACAAACTCATGGAATTCAATGATATCTAAACTCGAGCCTGAACAAGAAAATATTTTGATCAAAATTACAAACCAATTTGTTTTCTAAAAACCCATTTTCAATGCGTTCATTACCATTGAACGTAAAATCCTAGAAATTCACCTGGAATTCATTAGGTCACCTGAACCAAATTGGGTGTCAACCGTAAGAACGGTGGTTGCATAGCATGGTCGAAGACAGGACCTTGTGCCAGACCGAAAAATTATAAGGGTGAGCTTTACTATTGCTCCTACAAAGGATAGTAATTGCGTCCAACACGTTAAAAGACCATAATTAAAAGCATGTCAGAGGACATTGCCTTAACAGTTGCTTGTTCAATGCTTTCCTTTACAACCGGACGGTAGTTTACCAAAAGGTAATATACGGAGCAAGTATACTGGACGTGTTGCTTTCCTAATACAAGGTTAGCAAGTGGGTGACACAAAACCGCAAGTTTTGAGCTAAAATTTTCAAATCTGAAACCCACCAAACCCACAAAAATATCTTGCAAACACCGGTGAAGGGTTATTCCAGAAAACTTATCTAGGGTAAAAACTAGATTTAAATTTCAAAAGATCAAATGTTTTCATAAAGATCCAATTTCCTTAATGGATCTAAATTTTTATAGTCATGTGGGACTGTAAACCATATCGTTACTACCATTGTTTATACCGCCGTATAGAAATCACTGATGTACAAAGTGTGAAGAATAAAGAAGTGATTCTAGTATTTCAAGACTATATTGCTTGAGGACAAGCAACGCTCAAGTGTGGGAATATTTGATAATGCTAAAAACGAACATATATTTCATAGCATTATTCCCCAAGAAAGACAAGCTTTTAGTTGCAATTGTTCTATTTACAAGTGACATTCGTTTAAATATTAAAAGGTGAAGACAAAAGACAGATTCGACGAATTGAAGAAGCAAACGACCAAAAAGCTCAAAAGTACAAAATACAATCAAAGAGGTTCCAATTATTGATAAGAAACGTCTCGAAATTACAAGAGTACAAGATTCAAAACGCAAAGTACAAGATATTAAATTGTACGCAAGGACGTTCGAAAATCCGGAACCGGTACCAGAGTCAACTCTCAACGCTCGACGCAACGGACTAAAAATTACAAGTCAACTATGCACATGAATATAATATAATATATAAATAATTCTTAAAAATTATATATATATTATATTATTATTTAAAATCGTCGGCAAACAAAGAGCCAAGGCTGAATGAGCTGTAAAAACGAACTTCGCGACTTGCGGAGTTCGAAGGCTAAAAGTACCGAGACTCGCGGAGCCCCAAAAAATGAAAATGCCTATAAAAGCCAACGCAGTTCGACGAATTTTAATATCAATATATCCATCCATCTATCTATACGTAATATTTATATTTATAATTTATATTTTAATTTTAATTTTAATTTTAATCCTAATAATAAGGGTATGTTAGCGAATGTTGTAAGGGTGTAAGTCGAAATTCTGTCCGTGTAACGCTACGCTATTTTTAATCATTGTAAGTTATGTTCAACCTTTTTAATTTAATGTCTCGTAGCTAAGTTATTATTATGCTTATTTAAAACGAAGTAATCATGATGTTAGGCTAATTACTAAAATTGGGTAATTGGGCTTTGTACCATAATTGGGGTTTGGACAAAAGAACGACACTTGTGGAAATTAGACTATGGGCTATTAATGGGCTTTATATTTGTTTAACTAAATGATAGTTTGTTAATTTTAATATAAAGATTTATAATTGGACGTACCCATAAATTACCATATACACTCGATCGGACACGATGGGCGGGGTATTTATATGTACGAATAATCGTTCATTTAACCGGACACGGGAATGGATTAATAGCCACTAGAATTATTAAAACAGGGGTGAAATTATGTACAAGGACACTTGGCATAATTGATAACAAAGTATTAAAACCTTAGGTTACACTCAGTCGACATTCTGGTGTAATTATTAAACAAAGTATTAAAATCTTGTTACAGTTTAAGTCCCCAATTAGTTGGAATATTTGACTTCGGGTATAAGGATAATTTAACGAGGACACTCGCACTTTATATTTATGACTGATGGACTGTTATGGACAAAAACCAGACGGACATATTAAATAATCCAGGATAAAGGACAATTAACCCATGGGCATAAAACTAAAATCAACACGTCAAACATCATGATTACGGAAGTTTAAATAAGCATAATTCTTTTATTTCATATTTAATTTCCTTTATTTTATATTTAATTGCACTTCTAATTATCGCATTTTATTTTATTGTTATTGTATTTAATTGCACTTTTAATTATCGTACTTTTTATTATCGCAAGTTTATTTTATTGCACTTTCATTTATCGCAATTTCATTATCGTTATTTACTTTACGCTTTAAATTAAGTCTTGTATTTATTTATTATTTTACATTTGGTTTTAACTGCGACTAAAGTTTTAAAATCGACAAACCGGTCATTAAACGGTAAAAATCCCCCTTTATAATAATAATATTACTTATATATATATATATATATATATATATATATATATATATATATATATATATATATATATATATATAAGTAAACTAATATAGCGTTAAGCTTTGTTTAAAGATTTTCCCTGTGGAACGAACCGGACTTACTAAAAACTACACTACTGTACGATTATGTACACTGCCTATAAGTGTTGTAGCAAGGTTTAAGTATATCCATTCTATAAATAAATAAATATCTTGTGTAAAATTGTAACGTATTTAATAGTATTTCCATGTAAAATATAAAGCTATTTTATATACACCTCGCATAACATCATTACTCTATGGTAATAAAACTCTAATTATCGACTCATATTCGTCATGAAAACATTTTTATTTGTTAGCCATGACGACCACACTCAAATTTCGGGATGAAATTTCTTTAACGGATATGTACTGTAGTGACCCGAAAATTTTCGACCAAATTTAAACTTTAATCTTTATATGTTTCCGACATGATAAGCAAAGTCTGTAATACTAAAATATCAAAAACTTCGAACTATGTTCATATAATCAATTACCCATTGACTGTGCTCGACGATTCACGAACAACTAATTGTAAATAAATACAAATATATTTTAAGTCAAAATATAATTTGAAATCATATTATACAATTTAGTTGTTAGAATTAATGATGTAAAATAATTTAAGATATATAATAAAAATTTGTAATTTAAAAAGAAATTAAATATATAGTAATTTTGAAATATGTAATTATATAGTTTACAAACTTTGATTACATTAATTAGAAATACTTGTTTATTTTTTTTCCGAGATAATAACATATATATATATATATATATATAATAAATAATACATATAGAATTTATAATATTTCATTCTGAGTATTTACATGTTAATATTAAGTTGCTATATTATTATTATTATTAATATTAATTAATTTTATTATTATATTATTATATTATATATAATCTATAGACAGATATTTACATACGCAAATCCCAATTTCACTATCTTCTTTATGTATTCTATTTTGTTCTGCTCGTGATCTTTTGTCTTCCACCATCTTACTACAAGACACATCTTCTTTTCTCATTGAATTTAATAACCATAAATGGAATAGATGATTGATAAATGATTGGTGTGTTTGTATTCTTATATATGTATCGAATCCATATATCATATATTATTATTTATGTCTACATGTCAAGATTCATTTAGAAAATCCATAAGGCAATAAACTCACAAGACAAGTGATTTCATATTAATACTACACATGTCTTCTTTTACAAAACACCACCTATATTCTTCAAACTCATAACCACCATCAAGTTCCATCCCGTGAACCACCTCACCAATGGAGACAACCTCAAACCCATCGTGGATTATTATTTCTTGATCAACTAAAACCAACACTACTACTTGTGGCTAAACCTGCACCTTCGGTTACTATTTTATGTTCGACAATCGGCTATTCGCTATTGTTGTTGACCAAGAAGCAACACATTAAATCACCACAACACACCACTACCTCGTCCACCTTGTAAACCCTACACAACCATTGCAACCCTTCTTGTTTAAGATACATATGTTAATGTTTTAACAGTTGAACCACCATCACTTCGAACTCAAACACCCATCCTCCTGCTTCTCTTCGTTATAAAAAAATCACCGAAACCATAAACATCTTTCTTGCCTCTTCTTTCTTGTTCGAATAAAATCATCAAGCAACCCAACAAAAATTCATTCGAATTAATCTGCTGTATTGTTGCAGTTACCTCCTCTTCCTGTTGAGAGACTCAATAAAACCAAACAACTCACAACACCTGCTGATTCGTTGCACTCTAATTTATCTGTTTATCTTTACAATCCGTAACCACAACCACTTATGTTATAATAATTGTTATGCATATGCATAATATAAAAAGATCCATGTCAATCAATTTGAGGAGAAGATGGCACGTCCTTTTCCTCTTTCCCTTGTGGCCGACACCCAAGTAACCACTTGTGTTATTTAGATTTGCATGCTATACTTCCTGTTAAAAGTGCCAGCTCAACAATCCCTTTATTCCTGTCGATCCACTTACATTACACAGCTAGATACGGAGTATATTTTAATATATATAACGCGTTTTAATAAAACAAGTGGAATAAGGCAAGTTCCATGGCCGACAAACATGGACCAACGATTGATTTTTTTTTATATAACGCATGCTGATTCACTGTTATGATGAGGTATACGAATATGAGGGATAACAATGAGATGGCAGCTATTTTTTTTATTTTCGTTTGATGATTCTATCAGCCAAAAATGAAATTGCTTTTGGATTAAAACGGGACTGCTATGTTTCTTCCTAGGTTCCGGTTTAGAACACAAGACCTCATAGTTAGGTCGGAGATTTGTTAGATAGGCTTGTGTACATTTGGGCCGTGAAGTTTTGGTGTTATTGGGCCGAGTTATCCTATCGGATTGCTATTTTATTGATGCCATCGAAACACAACAACAACTAGTTGTTAATATAAGATTAGAATAAAAATGATGATGAGGTTATACTGGAGGATGAATACAGGGAGCATTTGGTTATGTTATAAGGTGATTTTGATATTGATCTTGATTTTGATATTCATATTCATAATTCTCTATTAATTCATTCGTAAATTATAAAGAGATGATGATGAGGAATACTTGAATAGATTATGATGGTTAGATGAACGTATTCGTTGATTATGATATTAATGATGATTAGGGTTAATGTTTAAGATGATGATTAAGTTGATGACGAGATAAACTAATAATAATGAAGATAGATGATTATGATTATGTTAATATAACAATGATAATCGTAAATGGCGGGAAATTAGATGATGATGATGGTTACGTATAATCAAAATAGGGTATGGTATGATAAAATCGTGGTTAAGAAGTTGAGATGATGTACACTAGAGGTTAGAGAAATAAATGATTGTGTATACACAAAATGATAATGATGAGTGTTGATTATGATTATGACCACGTTAATGGTGATTATGAAGACGATGATACCGACTAACAAATTAAATATAAGGATACACAAAATAATAAGACGATGTAGCATGATGATGATTATGATTCATTAATTATAGATGAAATAACGATAATAATAAATATGGTTAAGGATGTTATCGGGACGTCACGGGCTCAAACCCGGACTTGGGCAATTTTTTTTAGGACGACTTATTTGAGGTAGTAATTCTACTCTATTCATTATTATCATTATTATAATTATTATTATTATTGTTGTTATTATTATTATTACAATTATAATTATTATCAACATCATTGATATTATTATTGTTATCATTAGTGTTAAAAATATCATTTTTATGAATATCATTTTTATAAATATCATTTAGTAAAAGTATTATTATTATTATTAGTTATTTATTATTTTCATTACTATTATTACTTACATAAAAATGTATCTAACACATATATAATACCTATGTTAATCTTACAAACTATTTTATTTTCAAAATAAAATATTATTATTCATTATTAATTAAATTACATATACGATATAAATATATTTTAATATAATCTTATATATAAATTTTAACATATCATATATGTTCTAATTAAAATACTTTAATATGAATCCGATATATATATATATATATATATATATATATATATATATATATATATATATATATATATATATATATATATATATATATATATATATATTAACTACGTAATTAAAATATATAAAATAGATATAATTAATATATTTATTTAGAGTAACATATAAATCATTAATAAAACTAGTATATTAATAATATCAACTTGCTTAAATGTTATTATATTTTTTAATATATATAACTGATTTAGCTTCGTGAATCCGAGGCCAACCTTACACTTGTTCAATGATGTTATATGTATTTTTACTACGAAATACAGTATGGTGAGTTTCATTTGCCTTTTTACCCTTTACATTTTTGGGCTGAGAATACATGCGCAACTTTTATAACTGTTTTACGAAATAGACACAAGTACCTTAACTGCATTCTATGATAGAATTATCTGGAATTGGGGTTGATTATTATGACACGCATTAGCCCCCGATTCCCGTTAGAGCGTATGAGCTCCCGAGCCGGATGGATGGTTTATTATTTATGATATTTTGGCACTGGTTGTCCTATATTTTATATACATGTGTTCAGCCGTGGGGTGTAAAGACCGGCACATAGGTTCTATATTTTGAAGGCACATGTATTCAGCCGTGGGGTGAAAGACCGGCACAGATGGTTACTATTATATTTTGAATCCTCACCAGATGTTCTTCATATGAAAGATATTTTTTGTGCAGTTGGAATGGGACTTCTGCACGTTTTATAATATTTAAAATCTTGTGGTCTATTAAAATGATGAAAATGAAATGATTACTATAAACTAATGAACTCACCAACCTTTTGGTTGACACTTGAAAGCATGTTTATTCTCAGGTATGAAAGAAATCTTCCGCTGTGCATTTACTCATTTTAGAGACATTACATGGAGTCGTTCAAGGCATATAGAGGTCCGTTCATCGCGATGGTACCATATGTTATTGTATTCGTTCGGAAGATTTTGAACGAGGTATGACATAAGAAGTAGACAGCAGTGGCTCAGTCCACTTGTGAAACAGAATACATTGCTGCGACCAGCTGTACATCTCAGGTCATCTGGATTTAACAGCAACTACATGACTACGGTTTGCAAATTTCTAACACTCCTATTTATGTTGATAATACTGCTGCCATAGCTGTCACTAAAAATCTCGTAAATCATTCTAAAACGAAACACATAGGGATTAAATACCATTTCATTAGAGACTGCTATGAAAAAAAGCTGATAGATGTAGTGCAGATAGACACAACAGCCCAAAGGGCTGATCTCTTCACAAAAGCTTTTGATAAACCGCGATTTGATTTTCTGTTAAAGGAAATAGGTATTAAATTGCTTACTGATGTGGTTCCTGAAACTGAGGTTCCTGATACAGAGGAATCTAACCAAGAGACTGAGTTGTGAAGGATTTGCAACTGCCTGTATTATATGTGTAGCTTTGCATGGTAGTTTGTAGATCATCTGCATGTTTACTTTCCTTTTGCATGATATATTAGTTTTTGATGATGTTTCTGCATGTTTGCTTATGTTTTTAGATAGTTTTATGTTTTTGTACAGAGAAAATCAAAAAGACATAAAAATCAGAAAAACCAGAAAACTAAATAAAAATTGAAAAATAGAAAACCCATAAAAATTGAAAAACCTGAAAATGAGTTGCGTATTCTTTATTGTGGGAAGTGATTGCAACACTGAACTGACATGTAAGTTGTGAACACAAGTGATACAGAATGACTGATAATGTGTTAGTGGACTTTATTGGCCTAATTCTAGATGGAGATGATCACATTAACAAAGCGTAAATATCATGATAAGGAAATCATGGAAAGGTTTACAGCGGTTAAGGGTAGTCACCTACTTATCACTGAATATGTACTGCGAAATGGTTGTTCAGAAACTCAACAGACGATTGAGGTCTCCCCTACTATGATTTATACTCGGTAGCAAAAAGATAATTTTGTGAGTCCCCAAGGTGAGCATACTTTGTCTAGAGTGCATACTTGTTTCTATTTACCTTTAATGCTTAGACTGAAAGTCTACATCATATATGTCGGGTATCCAAAGGGGGGTGTTCTCTCTTTGAAGGGTTGAGAAGTGCAATCTTGTATCACAGACATAGAATGATTTGAAGACGCAACATCATCGGGTTCTAGCTTTCAACATCAGAAGTTTGGCTTTCCGTGAAGTTTCTTCTAAAGTCAAAGACAGTGGTGCATCATCATCATGTATAGTTGTAGTTATTTATTTATTTTATTTTGTTTTGTTTATGGAGAAAAGGCAACATCAGAAAATCCAAAAAAAAAAAAAAATTGTATCTGTTTATTTCTTTAGTGCTGTATATAACATGGTGCATCACCTAACTGCAAGAGAATCATGGATCAAGAATTGAACAAAGTTTCAGCGATTCCTATGTTATCTAAGTCTAAGACAACGGATAATGAACGATTTCGTTATCTACATCTGAGGGGGAGAAATTAAATCATTCAGATATAGAGAACTTAAATCATTCAGTTCAACTCACATTTGGTGATCTTTACTTCTCTTGTCTGTGGTATGGGATTGTGCCTATTGACCTGGATAGAGGGAATATCTTCTAGAGGATATCTTAGCGTTCCATCACTCAAATATATTTATCACTTCCATCCATCAAACATCATACATCATACGATTTCCGTTTAAGTATGGGGTTTATAGCGGCCGGTATGCATCTTTTCAAAGTATGCAATAAATTTGAGATTCACAAGGTTATCTGAAACGAAAGGTGTAAGTTTAAGGTAGAAGCTCATGGCTGACAGGGTTGCTAGAAACATTGTGAGATGGTTCTGTTCAATCAAATTGAAAGTACATTGATGTGATAAGAGGACAGCGTCAACATGTTGTGCTCAATTATTCTACCTGAAACATCGTGCGATCTCAAATGAGGACTGACTTCGTAATCAAAATCTAACATTGAAAAGTGTTAAGGTAATTAATATAACGTGATCATCGAAGTCTGGGGTGAAAGTTGATAAATGTTTACTGATATATTTGAAAGTTGTTCTGTATATGCTTTATCAAATAAGTTAATGAAGTGTGAAAAACATGTCAATGTAGTTCAGTTCTGATCCTCGAATCAAAAGATTTAATCAATTTAATGTGTTAACTCACAAAAAGATGTGTCTTACTTCTTGAAGTGTGATTCATGATAAGCAGTCTTATCTGTTCCTATGCTGATAACATCATATATTCTTCTTATGCTATTGTTTAATGAAACTGATGTTAGAAGGTATTTTATTTCAGATCTAAAAGGTTAATTGACACTGATTATGTCTGTTATAATGTGGATAATCATGACACACTGGACCTTGTACAGTTATTTGTCTGTGCTTTTGCATATGCATGCATATCTGAGTTTGTTTGCATTCATAAGATTAGCTGCATGTGCATCTCTGTTTATGTATTTACCCAAACAACTCAGTTCTCGGAAAGGTTTACTGTGAAAGGAATCTTGTGTTCTCCGTGTTGAAGTATACTATGGAGATCAGTCCTAGGGGGAGTGAATGTGAAAAAGAAGGTAAAGTTTGAATGCGAAAAGTGTTAAGTTTTTAAGTTTTTCAAAGCATAGACCACCGGCCGAATGAAATTACCCTCGACCGAAGGACTAAGACACTCGACCGAGTGTCTAGACCATCGGGCCGAAGGATTAGACCATCGGCCGATGGTCACTGACAGAGTATAAAAGGACCCAAAGTCAATTGGGTCTGTCACTTTGTGTATTTTTGAGCGATTTTACCCTAGATTTTCAAGTGATAGAGAAAGGTGTTTTCGTCCGTGTGTTTTGTGCATCATTCCTTTGTGATTCTAGCGCCGAAAGCAAGGTAATCTAACTCAATTTCGTTTAGTTTAAATCTTTAATTTTGTGTTCGAAGTTTGAATTTTAAATCGAGTGATTTCTGTTAGTTATTTGTTGAATTTGATCATGTATTTGTTTTAATCGGCACCTTTAGCAACTATTTTGACCAGGATTCAAACCAGAAACAACGGTTTGATCGAATTGAATAGTTTGGGAAAATAGATCTGATGAACTACCCTCGGCCGATGGTGTCTTACACTCGGCCGTATGACTCGTCACTCGGCCATCGGTCTCCAGCTGATCAGTTTGTTAATGTGGTTTAGACCAACTGCCGTAGGTCTAGACCATCGGACCGATGGTCCAGTCCATCGACCGATGGTCACTTAATTGGGCCGATGGTGGATTTTTATGTTATATTTGAATGAATTCTTTTGGTCTCTGGTAATTTCTGTTATGCCTATCTAATGCTAGTGCTTGTAGTCTGTATTAGGATGTCAGGTGGATCCTTTGTTGAGCAATGGATGTTTAACATCGACCTTAGGAGAATTCTAACTAGTGGACGACCCATTTTAGTGGAACGAAAGGTCATTGCGACTCGACAGACCTATAGTCCTTGGGAACAAATTGGATGTCAAGCATTCTTAGACATTGGGGATTACTTTTGTCCTGATTTGTTGTGGGAATTTTATGCCAATGTTGTCTTAGAAGATGGTAAGAAGAAGTTTGTGCACTCAGGCCTATTTGACCATCAGTTTAAGTGGACTATGGAGGAATTTTCAAACCTATTGAATGTCCCGCACACTGGGGTTAAAATACTATATCCTAGCAAAGATCTTCGAAAGATTCCCAACAGATTCAAATTGTCTGACATAATTGCAAGGTTATGCAAGCCAGGGAAAGTAGTCAATACCGGTAGGGTTGAGATTAGTGATGACGAGGTGTCACAACAATATGAGATTCACTTGAGAATAATCAAAAGTAATGTGACCTTTAGGAGAGAAGGAGATAATCTATTGTCTGGTACTGAAGCTCTGCTTTTGTATTGCCTTCTAGAGGGTATTCAAGTGAATATGGGCCACTTTCTCATTCATGTGATGAAAGATTTTCTTGAGATGGAAGAACCATTTCCGTATGCAGCCTTATTGCATAATGTGTTTGAGAAACTTGGTGTGGTTCAATATGAGGAAAAGCTAGTACCAGAAAATCCCATTGTGGGATAAGTGTTTCTGAGTTTATGTTTCTGTATTTGTCTTTGTTATTATGTATTTTCATCTTAGTATGTAATTTGATAATGCTAGTCTGTTAGCATTGATACTCTATCCTATGTCTGTAATAATCGTACTTCGGACAGGGTATTGTGACTTTGGTATCATAGATTGTATGATGTAATATATTCTGTTATAACCACCATGTGATGTCTAAATATGTCATGAATACTCTGTGCTGATTTGAATTGTGTTTGCAGTTATTTTCATAATGTCAGGTGTTCAAGCTGATCCAGAAAACATTGCACATGAATCAGATACTGAGTCTTCGGGGGGGGGGGGGGGGGGGTCCGTTTTCTATTGATCTTCTAGGATTGAAAGCTAACAGTGGTTCCAATCTCACTGCATGTCTAAATGAGAAAGGTCCTAATGCTGGTAAGTACAAGGGTGTAATCGAGTTTCTGAAACGTTCAAGAGTGTTTGCAGCTATCTCTATGCCCTGTACAGTATATTACTCACATCAGAGAGAGTTCTGGGAACGTGCAAGAGTTGAGACTGTAGATGACAGGAAGGTAATTATTAGTACTGTTTGTGGTCAGGAGATTCAGATTTCCGAAGATACGATTCGAAATACTTTCTTGTTCGAGGATGATGAGAATATGCCGAAGAAGTTGTCAAAGATAAAGATTACTGGATGTGTGTTAAGATGCAAGTATTCTGGTGATATTACGAGAGCAACGATTAAAAGAAGTGGATTCACTCCACCGTATAGATATCTGTCACTTGTTGTGCTGAGGTGCTTAAGCCCATTGCAAGGAGGGTTTGATGAACTGAGCCAGATTTATTAAGGAATGTTTGCTGCTTTGGTTTTGAAGGCTGATTTCAATTTCTCAGGAGTTATCTTTGATCTACTGGTGGAGAATGTGACGAGCAAGTCATATCTGATTTATCCGAGGTTCTTACAAATTATGATCAATCATCAAACTGTTGATTTGCCTAGATTGAGGAAAGACGTCATTGAGTTGAAGCATATGACTGATCTTACTTTCAATCGACTGAATCAGATGAAGAGTGCTAATGATGGCAAGCTTGTATGTCATCTTGCGAAAGAAACTTATCAGTGTCCTCCAGGGAAGAAGTGGAGAAATGAAAATAGCTTATCTGATCGAGAACCTGATTTTGAAGTAGCGAATAGTGATGAAGAGGTGGAACAACCGGTGAATACTCAAGCTGCTGGTGGGTCAGGTGTTGGTGGGTTAGTTGATGAGATTGGTGATGTTAATCCAAATGTTGGTGTTGAGGAAGCTTCAAGGGGATTAAAAAGGAGATTGGTTGAAGATGAGAGTTCTCAGGTTTCAACTAAGCTAAAATTGAAAAGAAGGTTCAAGTTGGTTTACAAAGATGCTGGTGGATCTTCGGCTGGAACTCAACTAGTGACACCGATACCGCAGACTCAAGGACAACAAACTTCACAACAACAACAACGTCCGTCAACGCAACAGTCACCACCCGTGGTTCAACAGGTCTCCCAAGAGACTGTTTCTACTCCTACTCTGGAAGCTCCGATTCATGCTGAAACTGAAGGAGGTGTTAGTTCCTCGACTCTTCGCAATTTGAATGATTTGTATGTTCAAGCTATGGCTGATAATTTGAGAATGAGGAAGGAAATGGATGAGAAAATTGAGCAGTTGAAGGAGGAGAATCGTGTTAAGTCTGAAGATGTTACAAGGCTATCGTTGCAAGTTGACCTGTTGCAAAGAAAAGTTGGTGATCAATCGTTGTTATTAACTGATGCGAAACGAGAAGCTTCTCAAGCTAAGGAGTTGGCTGCATTAGCTCTGGCTAAGATGACTGCATGGGAAGAGAAGTTTGATCTGGTTGAGATGCCTGAGGATGAGATTGATAATCGAATGGTGGAGGCTCCTGGTTCTTCCAAAGCTACAGCACTGTCAGTAATTCCTCTTAAAATTGATTATAGTTTTAGTGATTTCTTTTCTAAACAGGATGAGCTCAAGCATTCTACTGTTTATGATGAACTAGAAGAGGGAGAGATCCCTCACAACCTCTCTAGAGAAGAGCTGGACGAACTAGTGCGTCTAGAGCAAGAGGAAGCTAAAGCTGCTGACGCACAGTCCGACGATTCTCCATCTGAGGATGATTCTTTTGGCCCTGAGATTACAGAGGATTTTAGTGATAGAGATTTAGATGATTTAGTTGAGGATGTTACTCATGAAGATTTTCCTACATATCAAAATGATAAGAATGAGGATCTTCCTGATTTTGAGGAGTTGTTTAGAACAAATGATGAACTTTTGGATAGAAAGTGTAAAGAGAAAGAACGAACTGAAGTCCTGCCTAAAGGATTTTTTCCAGTCAAATATCACAAGGAAAGAACTGAAAAGTTGGAAGTTGATTGGAGAGATATCTTGAGGATTAGAAAGTATTGTGAGAAACCGAAGCTTGAGCCGAAATATTTGAAGATGATTAATCTGAGAAAGAGTGCGAAAGGAAGAATTCTAGCCTGGGCTTACATTGAAGAATTCAACATGTTTGCAGTTAAGCGAGAATTTGGCGTTGATTATTTCAAACATGGTCACGAATTCAAGTCGCTACCGTACTTTGAGCTAATGCAGATTGCCAGGTTGAGAATGTTGTATTGTGGAATGAACGATCGATCTTCGTTGCTGGTGAAGAAGATTAGAAATAGCTTTTAATTCAAAGAATTGGGAAGGTTTTAGGCCACAATTTCCTAGGATCAGTTTCAAAGTTAATCCTAAAACTGGAGAATCTCGAAGAATTGTGAAGTACAAGCGGGCAAAGACTATGAAGAAGGTACCATTGAGGAAATTGCCGCAAAATTGGAGTCAGAGATTCAGATGGTGGTTTTATGATGATCGTTCTGAAGAAGCTGTGATTGTTTTGGATAAGGTGAATGAGAATGATATTGAATGCATTCGTGTATTGGATCCGATTTGGTTGAGAAACTGTACCGAGGCTGATATTTTCACGTTGTATTACAACCGTATGCTCTATCGTCGAGAGAACAGGGTGCAGGCTGAACAATATGTTAAAGTAGCTAAACTGTGCTACTTGAACAACATGGTAATCGATCCATACGAATAAATTGGATGACGACTGAAGACTTTTGATATAGAACTAGGTCTTAGGGGGAGATTGTTGGTGCATAATCCCAAGTTCTATTTTGTAATGAGTTCTATTCGTTTTGTATTTTCTATTTCAGTCGTGTAAGGATTACGTCATTAATACATTGTGTTTGGATTGTTTAATATGATGACGTGAAATCGTTCGAGCAGTTTGGTTGGCTGCTCAGACCATCGACCGATGGTAGAGACCATCGGTCGAGGGACTATCACCATCGGCCGAAGGTCCCAGACCACCGGCCGATGGTCACTATGATTATATATAAATACGGGTTTTGGGTTTCATTATTAGGTTACACACCCCACACCCTCTAGTCGTTGTTTATTGTTGTGATCCTTGTCCCGGACCAAATTCCAACCGAATACAATCATCTAGGCGTCGTTTGTATCAACATATTGTTGGTTAGATCAATCCCGAAAGTGTAATTCGTATTCGATTCACCCTAGTTATTGTTTTTCGCCTTTAATCTAGGTTCTACGTTTGATCTAAGATCCAATTAGCACTTACAATAATGTTTTGTTTACAGTTCTAATATTGTTTTCTTGTTCAATTTGCTTGTTTTCTTGCAGTTTGTAATCTGATGGTAGAGTGCAGTGGGTTGTTGCTGGTAATACTTCATGATTTTAGTTTTCAAGAACTCCATAGATGGTTAATGATAATAAGATGCTAGGATCTTATTTTGTTGTATGAATCATCCATCTTTTGATGTAATACTACAATACTGATTGTGTGTGTTTAAAATCAAATTTTGGTGTCCGGCTACAAAGTTGAATATATAAATTCATGTTTGTTTCTGCTTTTAATTTTTTATTTACATTTGTACCTATTCAATTTCTGGGTGATATATATATATATATAAATTTGAGTGTAAAAGATAATACAATCCTCTTCTCAAGTTTCCAGGTTTAAATGTATAACTAATTTATTGACTCAAATCCTCACACTTAGTGTGAGTGATGTATCTTAGTATTGTACATTTAAATGTGTAAGGAATTCCCTTAATTCTTCACACTTTGAAACATGAAGAGTACATTAATAATTTCACTCAATAGTGTGCAAACGCAGATGAATTTTGTTTCCACACACATTGGGTAAGTGTGAAGTTGACAAAAGTACATCTTTTAAAGCGTGTAAATAGGTAAAATCCTTTAAAGCGTGTAAATAGGTAAAAATATGTGTGTGGACTAGACTTTTTTGTTGTAGTGTATATACCAATTCAAATTAATTTAAAATCAAACAATACACCAATAAGAAAACAATTGAATTATGATGATTTTTTTTTCTTTTTAAAAGGCGTTGAATTATGATGATACATATATACTTCATTTACACTGATTTCAAAGTTGTACATAAACCGTAATTACATGTACATTGCATATATATATATATATATGGTTATACAAATCTAAGTACCGAGTATCTAACTTAACTTAATTAACCCCTAAAACATGGTCAATTGGTCCCCCAACAATTCAAGTACATAACTTTTCTTAATGACTCCTCTGTTTGTTCAATATTGCTTCTGGTTGAAGCCATGGGCAGGTTCTTCGTCAGGGAGGCTGACCGTACGTTGGACTTTGCATGATGATGAATGGTTCTAATGGTGTAGTTCCATCGTGCAAAACCATGATCTTTTAATGCTTCAACCAACCCAACTGTTGCAGCCACAATCCACGCTCTACTTGTTGAACTCATTGTATATTTAAATTTATAGTTCTTGAAACGGCTTAAAATGATTATAATTTGAGTCGTAAATATGTAAAATGTGTTTATTGTTGATTTGATGGTGAATACTGGAAAATATGGGGTGTATATATAGTGTTAAAGGTGCACGAGAGCACCAAGTTTCATGGACAAAAAACAGTAGGCTGCCACTTGAACATGCCAATGGTTTTGAAAGCATTATATTGCCGAAAATGCCCTTATAGATTTCAATCACGTTTATACGGAGTACGTAGAATTTTTTTTATAATTGTTTTTTGATTAATTGCTATTTATTTTTTAATTTCACGCTTATAGTATACTGTACGGAAGAAAAACCACATCATGATGTGTCATCTGGTCTTATCTATAGCCCCTACCTTTCATGTATATTTTACCTAACGTGGTGGGGACGACAACTAGTAGTGGCACTTCACTAGTTCACTCTGCATTCATTTTTAATTAGAAAATTAGAGAATTCTTGACCCCATTTTTCAGATTAGCACACTGTCACATTAGCATCACATCACTATTTTCTTTTCATCATTAACCCATCATATTTTACTCTCAACTATGAAATACACACTAAATTAACTAATAAAATCAATTTACAAATACTAATGTTGTATGTACAAGTGAACTAAACTTACACTTCCGTAAATCAAAATGCTGAAAATTGACGAAATGGTTGGCTAAATGAAATTGACAAGTGATTGGCAATAGACTCCTTTTTTTGGCGAAAATAAGAATATATATATATATATATATATATATATATATATATATATATATATATATATATATATATATATATATATATATATATTGGTATGATCAAAAGGGAAGTAACCAATCGGGGGGAAGCAAACTTTTTTTTTCGTTTTTTGAAAAAAACTTTGTTTACGAACATTTAGATTGGATGAAAATATGAACATTTAATAAAGACACCTTGTGATAAATGTTTTTATTTTGGCGGGAAAACGCTCGAAGAAGTAATATATAACAATTATCGTGTTTTTCGAGCATATGTTGAGGTTTGAGATATTAGGGTTTAGATATTAGAGTTTAGATATTATGTTTTATAGGGTTTAGATATTAGGGTTTAGAAATTTAGGGTTTAGGGTTTAGATTTAGGGTTTAGATTGAGTTTTTCACACGAACGGTTTAGAGTTTATGGTTTAAGGTTTGGTGTTTTGGGTTTATGGAATAAACACAAAACACCAAACCCTAAACCCTAAACCCTAAACTCTAAATCGGGCTAAATTTTACTTCACAAAACATGAAGAAAAAAAACGTTAACATTCTTCACGAACAATATTATCTTGAATGTTATTTTTGTCGATAGTTTTTCCGCCAAAATAATAACATTCATCATGAAGTGTCTTTTCTAAATGTTCATATTTTCATCCAATCTATAATGTTCGTGAACAAAGTTTTTTCAAAAAACGAAAAAAAAAAATTTTTGCTTCCCCCCGCTTCCCCCCAATTGGTTACTTCCCCATTAATCCTGCCCATATATATATATATATATATATATATATATATATATATATATATATATATATATTGGTAGGATCAAGAGGAAAGTAACCAAGCGGGGGGAAGCAAAAATTTCTTTTTTCGTTTTTTGAAAAAACTTTGTTCACGAATATTATAGATGGGATGAAAATATGAACATTTAATAAAGACACTTTCTGATAAATGTTTTTATTTTGGCGGAAAAACGCTCGAAGAAGTAATGTATAACCATTATCGTGTTTTTCGAGCGTATGTTGAGGTTTTAGTGAAAGGACCCGTTCATATACATTATAAACGATTCACAATAGTTGATTACATTGCGAGGTATTTGACCTCTATATGATACATTTTACAAACATTGCATTCGTTTTTAAAAGACAAACTTTCTTTACATCGAAAATTGACAGGCATGCATACCATTTCATAATATCCACTATCCAACTATAAATTGATTTAATAATAATCTTTGATGAACTCAATGACTCGAATGCAACGTTCTTCGAAATATGCTATGAAAGACTCCAAGTAATATCTTTAAAATGAGCAAATGCACAGCGAAAGATTTCTTTAACACCTGAGAATAAACATGCTTTAAAGTGTCAACCAAAAGGTTGGTGAGTTCATTAGTTTATCATAATCATGTATTTCCATCATTTTAATAGACCACAAGAATTTCATTTCCAGTTCTCATAAATATACGTCCCATGCATAGAGACAAAAATAATCATTCATATGGTGAACACCTGGTAACCGACATTAACTAGATACATATAAGAATATACTCTATCATTCCGGGATCCTCCTTCGGACATGATATAAATTTCGAAGTACTAAAGCATCCGGTACTTTGGATGGGGTTTGTTAGGCCCAATAGATCTATCTTTAGGATTCGCGTCAATTAGGGTGTCTGTTCCCTAATTCTTAGATTACCAGACTTTAATAAAAAGAGGCATATTCAATTTCGATAATTCAACCATAGAATGTAGTTTCAATTACTTGTGTCTATTTCGTCAAACATTTATAAAAGCGCATGTATTCTCAGTCCCAAAAATATAAAGGGGAAAAAGGCAAATGAAACTCACCATACTGTATTTCGTAGTAAAAATACATATAACGTCATTGAACAAGTGCAAGGTTGGCCTCGGATTCACGAACCTAAATTAATTATATATATTTATGTGTTGGTCAATATTTGTCTAACAAATTAGATCAAGTCATAGTGTACCACAATCCTAATGCTCGAGACTAATATGCAAAAGTCAACAAAAGTAAATTTGACTCAAAATAATTTCCAAAAATCTATACATGATTAATATATAGTTTAAATATCGTTGTTTTATATTTTTAAATATTTTTAAAAGATTTATTAGAGTAAATAATATAATTTATTTATTAATAAATAAAATTTTATATTAAATTTATATAATAAAATATACTTTTATATATATTAAGTAATAAAATTTATAGGGTTCATTTAATATCATAAAAATAATATGATAGGTATTATTAAAGTAAGTTATTACACGTAGTAAAATATGTTTGTATCACATATTTATTTGATAAAATAATATCTATAATGATAGTAAGTAAAAGTTGTATTATTTTATAATAATAATTATTATTATAAAAATATCAATATTTATAATTACTAAGATGACATTAGATAAAACGATACTTCTAATTATGATAACTTTAATATTTACGATAATTTTTAATATTATCTTTAAAATAATAATTCTATTTAAAATAATAATAATAATGATATTTTATAGTAACAATGACATTTCTATTAAAATGATAATTTTTGTTAAAATGATAGTTTTAATACTAACGATACTTTTAATAATAATAGCAATGATAAAAATAATAAGAACGATAATTTTATCTAAATAAATATCTTATAATATTTTAATTTCATCATGATACTCTTACCCATTATTTACTAATCGTTTCGTTTAATAGCTTTTAATCGTCTTTTATATCGTGTTCATAATAATGATAATAATAGTAATCAAAATAATTAGGTGTTACAAATATTTGTTTTAATTACACTAATATTAATAATGATAGTTACTATAACATTATTAACGATAATACTAATAATTATCTTAATGATAATATAGTAATAATAATAATAACAATAACAATAACCATTTTTAAATAATGATATATATATTAATAATGATAATAATAATAATAATAATAATACCAATAATAATAATAATAATAATAATTGGATAATAATAATAATACTAATTATAACTTTAACGATAATAACGATAGTAATAATAAAAAAAATAACAATTTTTAATGATAAATCCCTTTTATTGATAAAGATAATAATAATGATAATAATAAGATAAAACTAGAACGACGATAAAAACGACGATAATAATAATCATTTTTAATAAAAATATCGAAAATTCAATTGATTATAACTTCTAATCCGTTCATCGAAACCATTCGATATCTAAAGGAAAAGTTCTTAATTTTTCGCTAGCTTTCCAAGGACATGCATATCTTATACCTTATCCCAACTGCAAGTGTAACTAATTCAACATTCAACCTAACATGTCTAAGGGCAATATCAAAAGTACAAGCATGCATAATCCTAAATACTCGAGCACTAGTCAGGGATACACTATTAGTATGTAAAAGTTAAATTATGAGTACTCACGTATCAATATTGAGATTCAATATTGCAGGAAAGGTACGTAGATGCAACGGAAATGATAAACACTATATTGACCTTACGAGCATACCCATGAACCATACTCAATCACCTCCATAGCTATAACCCATAATTTCCTTAATCCTATCCCACTCGAAAAACAATTTCGAAATCACTCGGACAGCACTCCGTCGTAATATTTTATGTATACTAATAATATCTTGAAATAATACGGAGTAAATATAAATATGTAAATCGATTGAGAGAGTTTAGAGAAAAATATTTTCAAGTTTCTATGAAATAATGAAACCTATTGAATTCTATTTATAATAGATTTTTGAATTATTAAAGTGAATTGTTAAAGTATGAATTATTAAAGTGAATTATTAAAGTATGAATTATTAAAGTGAATTATTAAAGTATGAATTATTAAAGTGAATTATTAAAGTATGAATTATTAAAGTGAATTATTAAAGTATGAATTATTAAAGTGAATTATTAAAGTTAAAGTAAAGTAAAAATAAAGTAAAGGTAAAGTTTAAGTATAGTAAAAGTATAAAACTATGTACATATAATACGCGTATAAATATATATAATATTAATTTAAATCGTTATATATATAAAATAAAATATAAATATCGTTATCTTTATCATACTAGTTAAGTAATGAGTTGTCAAAAGCGGTTCTAGATATTTATAAAAGTTATATACGTTTTAATAATAAAGTTCTTTTTAACTGAAAATGTTTTTGTACGTTTGAAACTAAATAGATCAATCGAGTCTTTATGAGATTCAATCTTCCACTATCCTTTGTCTAGTTCTCAATGATTGACAATTTGTTCTTATTTATAAATCACTTTACCATTTTCCGAATATTGTTAAAATGGAAAGATTTCTCAAATCAACGTGTGCCTTTCAACAGAGACTTGTAATCATAATTTAATATATCTGATAATTCAATCATTTGATCTTATCTTCTAATTCCATTGATAAGCATTTTGAAACAGATACAATCATATAAAGTATTTAATCTAATATTTTGTTTACGTTTCAAGTTATAATATATATACACATATACATATATAATCATATTTGTTTAATGGTTCGTGAATCGTTGGAACTTGGTCGAGGTTGAATGAATGTATGAATATAGTTTAAAATTCTTGAAATTTAACTTAACAAATATTGCTTATCGTGTCGGAAACATATAAAGATTAAAGTTTAAATTTGGTTGGAAATTTCCGGGTTGTCACAGTACCTACCCGTTAAAGAAATTTCGTCCCGAAATTTGAGTGGAAAGGTCGTGAATGATAATAAGTATGTTTTCATGATGCATACGGGCTAAAAATTAGAGTTTTATCATCAGCGAATAATTTGGATAAACAATCTATTTATATGAAGAGTACGAATAAAGCTAACATAGAAGAGTGAAATGAGTAAGTGTAGATTCATCTTATCATTTGACGTAGATACGATTGATTCCCAGATTTCAAGGGATTTGAAGAAAATCTTCTTAATAAGATTTGACTCTCCGGTAATCAAGGGAATTAGGATCCGCTTTAAATGCGATCGTCCATTTTAATTGTTCTGTTGGAGATTTTCTTATAAATTCACCTCCTTCATTTCCTTACAACTCACACCTTCTGTTGATGCATTTTATGCAAGTCCCTAGACATCTACCCACGTCTATTGCAGGTACAACAGTTTACAGGCCACCATGATTGCTCGTTATTATCCTATCCGTGTTTGTATGTGGTTACAGAAACTGCAGGAACGAGATTTAGATGTTTGACTATGTTAGACTTAGTTAGACGTACGAGTGAAGCCTCACTAGTACGGCTGACAGGCTCATACGCACGGTTGATGCTGAGCTAAGTCACAATTACAACCTAAATGAGAAGACACGAGTGAGTGATCACCAGTACGGCTGATGAAGCCAACTCATACGTGTGATGAATGAATCGTATGGGTGAGTCAACATCAGGGGTATATAAAGTCTTATGTTCTTCATTTTAGGTTAAGCCTCTCATTTGTTACACACACTCAGATCTAGTGAGCTCCTCCAATTTTCTCTCAGTCCAAATCACCCAGGTGGTGAATAATAGCTCTAGGTGTTGATCTAATCACACTTGATTTAGTTGTGGTGTGACTAAATTAATAAAAAAAAATTAACCTATTCACTAGAGGGTTTGATTCACTTATTCCGCCATTGTGTGAGTTAAATCTGTTGATTTCTAAGTTCCTAGTCATGTTTCATCACCTTCTATTCTTTCCCCCTCAACTCATATTTTAAAGTATTCATCAATATGCTCCATCCAGTTCTGATTCTCGATATACTTCTAACTTTCATATCGGTCATTCTTCTTTTTCATCTACCCCCGGAAGAATCTATTTACTTCTACTATACTCTTGGGTTTATAGTGTTTCTAGTTCTCCCGTGTCTTTATATTGCTATATGCATCGATATATATGGTTTATAATTTCTGGTTTATCGTTGGGCTTTATATGTTCCCTTATATTTCAAAGTCTCTGCTTCTGTCTTCTATAATCATTATCATTAACAGTTAATGCTCTCTTTTATTTGCTGCAATTTATACCCCAATTTTTATTTCAGAGTTTTGTCCTTTTGTTTCTTCTTTTTGCGATTAAGCACCGCTTGTAATGGTCCAGAATTCACAGATATGAATTTCAGAATGAACATTGTTAATGTTCTAGGAAGGAAATTGTGATGGCACGATCTTGACTTGTCAAATTACTAGAATACCTTGGAAAAGGCCGAATCATCAAGAAATATTTTCTTGATATTTTAGAGGTTAAATAGAATACAAGAGTCGTATAACATGGCACATGATGATATTATGATCTGTGAATCATCACGTTCCATTTAGAAACTCAGCATGACTTACTGTAATATAATCACGTTGATCAAGTGTCATTATATTATACTAATTCATGCTTCAGTTCCCAACACTATTTCAAAATATTCCTATTTTAAACTTGAATGTTTCAGAATTTAGAAACTAAAATAGTTTCTTTTATGATGTAATACAGATAGTGCGAAGAGGTAAATGATTTCAAATAAGAAAAATTAAGAAAATATCTTCAGAAATATGGAGGATATTTATAATGAAGGATATGATGATATTTCTAATATCAGAGGATGATGAAGAATATTGTCCGCAGGGGTTTAGAGTCAGGAGCAAGGTATTCGTTAATGACTTCAGCAGGTACTGAATTATTTGGATCCTTTGAAGTCAGGTTCAGTCTTTGTAATTTGTCCACAGCCTCCTTCCTACTTTGCTCAATCCGTTTTCCCGTTCCAAAACTTCTCTTTTTCTGCGCTTTGCCAGCACACTTCATCATTATCATCCAGCTTTTACCGTTTAAAGTCGTTTATAGTTTTTGCTGCTTCATCAGCATTTTTTTTTTTCCGGAGAACCAATTAGTAGTTCGGAGTGTTTTTCAGAAACTTCACATTCAAATTAAGTCCAGAAGATAGACATTATATATACACATATAACTGTTGGCGTAGACATGCTGCGAGATTTCAAAATACTGATTGCTAATTCCCAATGATTCGTATGGCAATTCTCATTACAAGATGCGAATGAGTAAATGATGGGGTTTCAATGAATAATTATAATGACTTTTTGGAGAGGCTAAAGTCAAAGGGTAATGAAGTTGTTGGTACATCTGCTAATAATGTGGTGAAATGTAAAAGGTTCCCTGGTAACGATGGTGTGTATCTCAAGGTTATAATAAGGTTAGTCTGACTGAAAAGTCGAAGTTGACTTGCTGGAGCTGTGACAAAACTGGCTACTTTGAATAGGAGTCGCAAAGTTATTTTTGCTAATAAATGCCAAAGAATCTGACGCGGATACATTGTTTAAACTTTTACTTTGGTTTCAAGAGTTTTTCGGGTACATAACTGTGGGTAACATGTGGTTGGATCATCATCTCGATTGCTCATCATTCGAAGTGTCTTCAGAAATTTTTGAAGGGTTTGAACACAGGTTGTAATCGTTAACATACATTTGATGTTCTAACACAGTTTTGAAGTCAAAATATAGCTTGTGAAAGATGTAAGGATCTAAGAGTGATGATTTTGGTCATATCTCGAGTTGAATTTTGAGATTTCAAAATCAGAATATGTAATTAAATTTTGAATGAGTATGGTTGTTTTGATTTCTATAAAAGAATGTATATTGTTGTGAAAGTAGGGAGTATAATGGATAATTTGCTGAATCAGATTCGAAGAATGTAATATATTATTTGTGAATTTATATATCTCTCGGGTATTACCTACCCGTTAAAAAAAAATTTCACAATTAATATTTTGTACAAAAGAATTTTATTACAGTCTTTATGAAAATATATATATGTATATTTTCTTCAGATGTAACATAGATTTAATGAGTTAATGTTAAATTAAACTCATTTGATTTACGGTTGAAACTAGAATTTAATAATCCCTAAAGGCTTTAAAAAATACATAACTTTTACGCAGTATTTCTTTAATGACATTGAAATTATGAATCAATACTTCGTTATTTGTTGATGTATGATGTTCGGTTCGTGGAATTCTTGTGAATTTCGCAAAGTACGAATGATGTTATCTGAAAAGTTTCGGGTACATCGATGATGAAAGTGTAAAATCAAATATATACTTGATTTATTATGGATTGGAATTTGTTGAATTGCGACAGAGATTGTAGTTAACGCTGGTTAAGTTGCGGCCGAAGGACGTACATTATTGCATATTTGTAATATGAATTAACCGAGTAGTTAAGATTCACACACAATAGTTTAGCAGGGAAAGATTTATTTCAAAAAAAAAAAAAAAATATATATATATATATATATATATATATATATATATATATACATATAATTTCTTAAGAGGGAATGAGTTAATTCTTCATAACTCGCTGATACAATATACACGTTATTGATTCGTAATGATGTCCACAGTGATTCTTGAACTGACGGAGTTTGTGATGTTATCGGTGTTGTTGATTCGGATGTTGACTGTACTGACGATGCTGGTAACTCTGACGGTACTGCTGATGCTGTTGGTAAAGCAAGTTTAGCTTGTTAATCACACACCATTTTTGTCAGGGTTTCTACTCTTCCTTCTATCATTTTTGGTTCGCTTAACTGATTTATGGTTAGAGCTAGATTAGATAATCTCTAAGACTTTAGAGATTACATAATCGCCGCATAATGTTTCTCCAATGAAGTTATGAATTAATACTTCGTCAGTTATTGTTGTTGGTACTCCTTGGTATCTATGGTGCGTATGACGTTGATGCTCGTGGGACAGATTGTGAAGTTGAGGTTTACGACGTGGTTGTGGTTGGAGGTGGTAATGGTACTGTTGGCGTTGATGATGGTGGTACTGGTTATGCTGCTGATGCTGCTGCTGGTGTTTGTAATCTCTGCACCGTATTCTCCAAAGCCACTACCCGAGCGCGAAGCTCGTTGACTTCTTCTATTACATAGGGGTGATTGTCGGTTCGGATGAGCGGATAAATAAAATCTAAAATTTGATGTAATATATAATTGTGACGAGATACTCTGGAAATGAGCGAGAACATGGTGTTTCGGACAGGTTCGCCGGTAAGTGCTTCAGGTTCTTCGTCAAGAGGGCAATGTGGTGGATGGAAGGGATCACCTTCTTCTTGTCTCCAATGATTGAGGAGGCTACGACCCCATCCCCAATTCATCCAGAATAGGTGATGACTGATTGGTTGATCTATTCCGGTCACACTGCTTTCGGAGCTTGAATGGGATTCCATTTCGGAATCTGAGTGACTTGAACTGATGACGAATTCCATTTCGTACGATTGGATAAAGGATTTTTTTTTTTTATGAAATGATTTTGGCTAACGGATGGTATTCTAATTACATAGAATATATATATATATATATATATATATATATATATATATATATATATATATATATATATATATATATCAAAAGATTTCGTAGATTACGGAGGACTTTGCGGGATATGTCAGGCAAAGTTTAAAGTAACAGATACGATAAGATATGATTTAGCAGATATGCTAAGATATGAATGTTTGTCTATACACTATTCATGCAATCAATGCAGCAAGACGTGTCTTAGACTAAAAATGATAAGCAGGTAATTTCCTGAGGATGATAAGTAGTTAATTTTCGACACAAAATGATAAGCAAAACTTTTGACATGCAGACACGGTCGAAGTCCAGACTCACTAATGCATCCTATCGACTTATCAGTTAGACACACTAATGCAGACCTGGTTCGCTAAGACCACCGCTCTGATACCAACTGAAAGGACCCATTCATATACATTATAAACGATTCACAATAGTTGATTACATTGCGAGGTATTTGACCTCTATATGATACATTTTACAAACATTGCATTCGTTTTTAAAAGACAAACTTTCTTTACATCGAAAATTGACAGGCATGCATACCATTTCATAATATCCACTATCCAACTATAAATTGATTTAATAATAATCTTTGATGAACTCAATGACTCGAATGCAACGTTCTTCGAAATATGCTATGAAAGACTCCAAGTAATATCTTTAAAATGAGCAAATGCACAGCGGAAGATTTCTTTAACACATGGGAATAAACATGCTTTAAAGTATCAACCAAAAGGTTGGTGAGTTCATTAGTTTATCATAATCATGTATTTCCATCATTTTAATAGACCACAAGAATTTCATTTCCAGTTCTCATAAATATACGTCCCATGCATAGAGACAAAAATAATCATTCATATGGTGAACACCTGGTAACCGACATTAACTAGATACATATAAGAATATCCCCTATCATTCCGGGATCCTCCTTCGGACATGATATAAATTTCGAAGTACTAAAGCATCCGGTACTTTGGATGGGGTTTGTTAGGCCCAATAGATCTATCTTTAGGATTCGCGTCAATTAGGGTGTCTGTTCCCTAATTCTTAGATTACCAGACTTTAATAAAAAGGGGCATATTCGATTTCGATAATTCAACCATAGAATGTAGTTTCAATTACTTGTGTCTATTTCGTCAAACATTTATAAAAGCGCATGTATTCTCAGTCCCAAAAATATAAAGGGGAAAAAGGCAAATGAAACTCACCATACTGTATTTCGTAGTAAAAATACATATAACGTCATTGAACAAGTGCAAGGTTGGCCTCGGATTCACGAACCTAAATTAATTATATATATTTATGTGTTGGTCAATATTTGTCTAACAAATTAGATCAAGTTATAGTGTACCACAATCCTAATGCTCGAGACTAATATGCAAAAGTCAACAAAAGTAAATTTGACTCAAAATAATTTCCAAAAATCTATACATGATTAATATATAGTTTAAATATCGTTGTTTTATATTTTTAAATATTTTTAAAAGATTTATTAGAGTAAATAATATAATTTATTTATTAATAAATAAAATTTTATATTAAATTTATATAATAAAATATACTTTTATATATATTAAGTAATAAAATTTATAGGGTTCATTTAATATCATAAAGATAATATGATAGGTATTATTAAAGTAAGTTATTACACGTAGTAAAATATGTTTGTATCACATATTTATTTGATAAAATAATATCTATAATGATAGTAAGTAAAAGTTGTATTATTTTGTAATAATAATTATTATTATAAAAATATCAATATTTATAATTACTAAGATGACATTAGATAAAACGATACTTCTAATTATGATAACTTTAATATTTACGATAATTTTTAATATTATCTTTAAAATAATAATTCTATTTAAAATAATAATAATAATGATATTTTATAGTAACAATGACATTTCTATTAAAATGATAATTTTTGTTAAAATGATAGTTTTAATACTAACGATACTTTTAATAATAATAGCAATGATAAAAATAATAAGAACGATAATTTTATCTAAATAAATATCTTATAATATTTTAATTTCATCATGATACTCTTACCCATTATTTCCTAATCGTTTCGTTTAATAGCTTTTAATCGTCTTTTATATCGTGTTCATAATAATGATAATAATAGTAATCAAAATAATTAGGTGTTACAAATATTTGTTTTAATTACGCTAATATTAATAATGATAGTTACTATAACATTATTAACGATAATACTAATAATTATCTTAATGATAATATAGTAATAATAATAATAACAATAACAATAACCATTTTTAAATAATGATATATATATTAATAATGATAATAATAATAATAATAATACCAATAATAATAATAATAATAATAATAATAATTGGATAATAATAATAATACTAATTATAACTTTAATGATAATAACGATAGTAATAATAAAAAAATAACAATTTTTAATGATAAATCCCTTTTATTGATAAAGATAATAATAATGATAATAATAAGATAAAACTAGAACGACGATAAAAACGACGATAATAATAATCATTTTTAATAAAAATATCGAAAATTCAATTGATTATAACTTCTAATCCGTTCATCGAAACCATTCGATATCTAAAGGAAAAGTTCTTAATTTTTCGCTAGCTTTTCAAGGACATGCATATCTTATACATTATCTCAACTGCAAGTGTAACTAATTCAACATTCAACCTAACCTGTCTAAGGGTAATATCAAAAGTACAAGCATGCATAATCCTAAATACTCGAGCACTAGTCAGGGATACACTATTAGTATGTAAAAGTTAAATTATGAGTACTCACGTATCAATATTGAGATTCAATATTGCAGGAAAGGTACGTAGATGCAACGGAAATGATAAACACTATATTGACCTCACGAGCATACCCATGAACCATACTCAATCATCTCCATAGCTATAACCCATAATTTCCTTAATCCTATCCCACTCGAAAAACAATTTCGAAATCACTCGGACAACACTCCGTCGTAATATTTTATGTATACTAATAATATCTTGAAATAATACGGAGTAAATATAAATATGTAAATCGATTGAGAGAGTTTAGAGAAAAATATTTTCAAGTTTCTATGAAATAATGAAACCTATTGAATTCTATTTATAATAGATTTTTGAGTTATTAAAGTGAATTATTAAAGTATGAATTATTAAAGTGAATTATTAAAATATGAATTATTAAAGTGAATTATTAAAGTATGAATTATTAAAGTGAATTATTAAAGTATGAATTATTAAAGTGAATTATTAAAGTGAATTATTAAAGTTAAAGTAAAGTAAAAATAAAGTAAAGGTAAAGTTTAAGTATAGTAAAAGTATAAAACTATGTACATATAATACGCGTATAAATATATATAATATTAATTTAAATCGTTATATATATAAAATAAAATATAAATATCGTTATCTTTATCATACTAGTTAAGTAATGAGTTGTCAAAAGTGGTTCTAGATATTTATAAAAGTTATATACGTTTTAATAATAAAGTTCTTTTTAACTGAAAATGTTTTTGTACGTTTGAAACTAAATAGATCAATCGAGTCTTTATGAGATTCAATCTTCCACTATCCTTTGTATAGTTCTCAATGATTGACAATTTGTTCTTATTTATAAATCACTTTACCATTTTCCGAATATTGTTAAAATGGAAAGATTTCTCAAATCAACGTGGGCCTTTCAACAGAGACTTGTAATCATAATTTAATATATCTGATAATTCAATCATTTGATCTTATCTTCTAATTCCATTGATAAGCATTTTGAAACAGATACAATCATATAAAGTATTTAATCTAATATTTTGTTTACGTTTCAAGTTATAATATATATACACATATACATATATAATCATATTCGTTTAATGGTTCGTGAATCGTTGGAACTTGGTCGAGGTTGAATGAATGTATGAACATAGTTTAAAATTCTTGAAATTTAACTTAACAAATATTGCTTATCGTGTCGGAAACATATAAAGATTAAAGTTTAAATTTGGTTGGAAATTTCCGGGTTGTCACATTTAGCTTTCATGACCCGTCCTAATCCATCCGGACGAAGTCCATATCGATTATAAACGATTCACAAAAGTTGATTACATCGCGAGGTACTTGACCTCTATATGATACATTTTACAAACATTGCATTCGTTTTTGAAAGACAAACATCGAAAGTTGACAGGCATGCATCACATTTCATAATATATCAGACTATCAACGACTTAATAATAATCTTGATGAATTCAACGACTCGAATGCAACGTCTTTTGAAATATGCTATGAATGACTCCAAGTAATATCTTTAAAATGAGCAAATGCACAGCGGAAGATCTCTTTCGTACCTGAGAATAAACATGCTTTAAAGTGTCAACCAAAAGGTTGGTGAGTTCATTAGTTTAACATAAATAATCATTTCATAATTTTAATAGACCACAAGATTTCATATTTCCATTTCTCATAAACATACATCCCATGCATAGAGACAAAAATATTATTCATATGGATTGAACACCTGGTAACCGACATTCACAATATGCATATAAGAATATCCCCATCATTCCGGGATCCTCCTTC
Source organism: Rutidosis leptorrhynchoides (assembly GCF_046630445.1). Lineage (NCBI taxonomy): Eukaryota > Viridiplantae > Streptophyta > Magnoliopsida > Asterales > Asteraceae > Rutidosis > Rutidosis leptorrhynchoides. Next base: position 389,383,798 of record NC_092337.1, read on the forward strand.
GGACATGATATAAATTTCGAAGTACTAAAGCATCCGGTACTTTGGATGGGGCTTGTTGGGCCTGATAGATCTATCTTTTGAGTTCGCGTCAATTAGGGTGTCTGTTCCCCAATTCTTAGATTACCATACTTAATAGAAAGGGGCATATTCGATTTCGATCATTCAACCATATAATGTAGTTTCAATTACTTGTGTCTATTTCGTAAAACAGTTATAAAAACAGCGCATGTATTCTCAGTCCCAAAAATATATATTGCGAAAGCATTTAAAAAGGGAGCAAATGAAACTCACACATATAAATATTGTAAAACAGTTAATAAAGCATTTGCATGTATTCGCAGTTCAAAATTTATTTCAAAAGTATTTAATAAAGCAGTTGTAAAAATAGCGCATGTATTCTCAGTCCCAAAAATGTAAAGAGTAAAAGGGAGCAAATGAAACTCACCATACTGTATTTTGTAGTAAAAATACATATGACTAAATTGAACAATGCAGGGTTGGCCTCGAATTCACGAACCTTAGAAGTCTTAAAAAAATATGCACCACGCAGGGATTGAACCCGAGACCTCTTGGTCACCAATATCACCATCTAACCATCAGACCATACAAGTTTTTCTGATTTACTACCCTTTTAAAAAAAAATTATATCTTTTCTGTTATTATTCTTCTTCTCCAAACATAAACTAGTCATTCAACATGTGATTTTCATTAAACAATTTTCCAAACAAGGTTTAAGACTTGGTATGTAATTAAAACGGTTTGTATTTGGAGATTAATTCAACAGATCGCAAAAAAAAAAAAATATATGATGGAAACAGCTCTGTCCGTCGCTGTTTAGAGAAACAAAAAAAAATTTGATTTTGCATTTTTACAATGTTATAGATTATAATCCCAACACAAAATAGTTTGGAAAACATTCATATAAACTTCCCAAATCCTCAATTTGACTTAAAACATCACAGAATTTTCTAATTCGCTTGAAGAACACTTGTTGACTTTTTTGTTTGAAAACTTTGACTCAGTAATTTGAAGTCTATATGAAAAATTAGCGAATGAAAACTTGCAGATAAACTTAATGGAAGATTCCTAACAAGATTGCTTTAATACATTTTGGGATTTCATTTGATTTCGAGCTTTTGATAAAAATGGGTCGAAGCAGAGATATCGGGCTGTATTTCTGTTTAATTTCTTTCACACAGTAGCCGTTTGTAAATGATAATTGATACTGAAACTCGAATGATTGATAAAACAGATGGATATCGAATTATAGAAGCATTACATAAATATGATCGATTTGGTTTTTTTTTTTTTTTAGTAGGGTTGATGTGGGTGTCAATATGTGTCACGAGCATACAGAAAAGATAAAGGGAATATGACAGATACCTAATATGCGTAATTACCTGGCAATCTGTTTCTTTTTATTTATTTATTTTATTTATTTATTTTTTATTTATGTAATTACTGTATTTATATTCATATATATATATATATATATATATATATATATATATATATATATATATATATATATATATATATATATACCGTACCTATTTATTTATTTATCTATATATATGGTATCTATCTATATATATATATTTCAATCTGTATATTGTATCAATATTTATATCCAAATTTTTATATCTCTTTTACTTAGGTAATTGTATTTACAATTTATAATTTATCTTGTTAATACATATAACTATAATAATGTTACTCTTAATATTATAAATAATAGTAATACTAATGATAATAATTCCTATAATACTTTATAAGTATAATAAATTTTTTTAATACAAATAATAAAAATAATAATCATAATACTAATAATAATAATTTTTAATCATGATAACTTATACATATCAAATTCTATATATTTTATATATAATAATATTAATAATAGAAATATTAACATTTATAATGAAAGTAAGGTTAGTAACATAACCTTAATATTTTAACTTATATTTAGTCTTTATTATTATGATATAAATGCATCTATTGAATTTTTAATATTTATACGTTTTATAAATATTCCAACATAATAGTTATTAATAGAAATCCTTTATAGCTATATAGATTTATAATAATTTCATATATCTATTTATATCTGTTTATAACATCTTAATTATTTTGTTTATTACTTTATGCTTTTAATTCCAATTGGATAATGGTTATTTTATTTATTCAAAATATTACATATACTTATATATATATATATATATATATATATATATATATATATATATATATATATATATATATATATATATATATATATATTTACATTTTTATTTACACATGGTTGTTCGTGAATCGTCAGGAATAGTCAGGTCAAATGATCTCATAAAAAAAAAATTTTAAATTTTGAGACTCAATATTACAGACTTTGCTTTTCGTGTTAAATCATAATAAGATTAAGTTTAAATTTGGTCAGAAATTCCCGGGTCATCACAGTACCTACCCGTTAAAGAAATTTCGTCCTGAAATTTGAGTGAGGTGGTCATGGCTAACAATAGAAATGTTTTCATGACAAGTATGAGTTGATAAATAGAGTTTTATCATCATTGAGTAATATGGATAAAACAATTTGATTATGTGAAGAGTTTGAGTGAAACTATCGTAAAAGAGTGAAATGAGAAAATAATGTTTCGTCATATCTTTTGACGTAGATATGGTTGATTTCCGGAGTTCAAGGGATTTAAAGAAAATCTTTGAAATCTAAAAGATTTGATTCTTCAGCGAATAAGGAAATTAAGATCTCTATAATTAAATACGGTGATCTCCCTCGATTACTCTGTCTGATATTTCCATTATAAATTAAACTCTTCCGTTCCATTATTCTCACCATTCCTATACTTTCTTTCTTAGTTCATACATCCAAAAGATTGTGAAAATGCTTAATCCAGTTCTAATCCTTGTCCTTATCCTTACTATCACAACAATCATTCTCCTTTTTCAACTTCCACCGGAGGAATCTGTTTTCTTCTACTTCGCCCTTGGGTTTATAGTATTTTTAGTTCTCCCGAGTCTTTATATTGCTATTCGTATTAATATCCACGGTTTGTGACCTCTAAGTTATTATTGGGCTTTATATTTTCTCTTATATTCTGGAGCTCTTTGTCTTTTTATTATCTTCTCAACTCTAAGTACAACAAGTAATGGTCCAGAATTCGTAGGTATGGTGTTTCGAATGAATGTGGCTAATGTTCTAAGAGAGAAATTGTGATAGCACGATCTTGATTGGTTAAATTACCAGAATTCAAGAGAAAAGATAGAACTATCTGGAATTTATGTTCTTGATATGTTTAGAGGTTAGGTAGGATGTAAGAGTCGTGTAACATGGCACATGATGACGTTATAGTCTGTGAATCATCATGTTTCATTAGAAACTCAGCATGACTTACTGCAATATAACCACGTTGGCCTGACGTCATTATATTATACTAACTCATGCTTCAGTTCCCAACATTACTTCAATAACATTTATATTTTAAGCTCGAGAGTTTATAGAATATAGAAACTAACAGTTTCTATATTATGTAACACTGATAGCACGAAGAGATTAATGATTTCAGATAAGAATAGTTATGAAAATATCTTCAGAAATATGGAGGATATTTATAATGAAAGATACGATGATATCTTGGAATTTCTAATATCGGAAGATGGCGAAGAAAATTTGTCCGCAAGAATTTAGAGTCAGAAGCAAGGTATTCGCTAAAGATTTCATCAGAAACAGAATCATCAGGATTATTAGTATACAAGTTTAGTTCTTGTGATTTGTTCAGAGACTCCTTCGTAGTTTGCTCAATCAGTTTTTCAGTACCAAATTTTTTTATCGAGTGTTCCTAACACTCCTTTCTTTATTATCAACTTTTGGCCATTTAGACCACCTACTATTTTGCTGTTTCCTCTGCATTTAATGCTACCATATCTAAATCGTTGGTTATCAATCTGAGGTGTTTTCAGGAGTGTTGCGTTTTTAGATGATTAAACGCTGATGGTAATATGGTGGAATATAAAAGGTTCTCTGGTAAGAATAAATGAGCACTCATATATATCAAGGTTATAATAAGGTTGTTTTGAATGAAAAGTTGAAGTTGTCTTGCTGGAGCTGTGACAAAATTGGCTATTTTGAAAAGGAATTTCATTGTTATTTTCGATAGTAACAATGCCAACGGAGCTAGCACAGATATGTGTTAAATGTTTACTCAGGTTCTGAGTATTTTCAGGTGCATAACTATATGCATCAATCTTTGCATCCGTAGATGAAGTGCGGTTGGTTCATCCTCTCGATTGAGGTGTTTTCAAGAATCATGAAAGGTTTGAACGCAGATTGTAATCGTCGAGATACAAACGAGGTTTAAGATGAAATCAAGTGGCAAACTTGAAGAATTGTTTAGTTTCATATATTATAATCAATATTTTAATTCATTTTAATTGTCCAATGTTATTTGTCCACAGTCGATAATCCACAGTTGACAGTCTAATAATTCATATATAGTTTAATATATAATATTCGAATTAATTAATACGTGTCGTGACCCGTATTCGTCTTAGACTCGATCACAACTCAAACTATATATATTATTGTAGAATCAACCTCAACCCTGTATAGCTAACTCCCTCATTACTGCATATAGAGTGTCTATGGTTATTCCAAATAATATATATAGATGGGTCGATATGATATGTCAAAATCTTGTATACGTGTCCCGATATTTAAAGTGCATAAAATAAATAACAGAAATTAAATGATGATAAATTAAATGCGTAAAGTAAACAACAGAAATTAAATGACAATAAATAAAATTTGCGAGAATGTAAATTGCGATAATTAATTTGCGATAAATAAAATGTAATCAGTTAGCTAGGAACAGTTAGCGTGGATTCTTAACAAAATTTCTTATAGTTAATTTGTTTGTTTCTAACAAATTTTATTTTGTCAAATGTTTTCTTCATTATGCCACTTGTTGAATTCTGATAAATCAAAATCCAAATATGAAATTGAATGAAAATGGTTATTCTGCGGTGAACGGATTCGTATATCTGTGGATGTAAGTGGGATGGTAAATGACTGTTGAATCAGATTCGAAGAACGTACAATGTAACTTATTAATGTGAAATCTAAATATTCCTCGGGTATTACCTACCCATTAAAATATTTTCACCATTAATAGTTTGTACAAAAGAATTTTTAATTACAACCTTTATGAAAACATATATACATATATATTTTCTTCAGATGTAATCATGAATTTAATGAGCTAATATGATATTAATCTCATTTGATTTTTCGTTAGAACTAGAATGAATAATCCCTAAAACTTTAGAGATTAGATAACCGCCGTGAAGAACGAAGATAATTGATGTAGAACAATACGTAGAATGATGATTATACTCGAGGTATAGAATGAGATATTGAGGCATGGATTGTTGAGGGTACTGGTGCTGTTATTGATGGTACTGTTGGTGCCAGTGATGTTGTTGAAGCTGGTAAATTTTGCACCATATTCTCCGAATTTATTACTCGGGCGCGAAGCTCGTTGACTTCTTCCATCACTCCAGGATGATTGTCGGTCAGGATGAGCAGATGAATAAGGTTTAGAATTGTGGATATTATATAATAGTTACGAGATATCCTGGAAATGAGGGTGAAAATGGTGTTTCGGACTGATTTGCCGGTAAGTGTTTCAGGTTCTTCACCAAGAGGTGAATTTGGTTGATGAAAAGGATCGCCTTCTTCACGTCTCCGTGGATTAAGTCGACTACGAACCCATCCCCAATTCATCCAGAATAGATGATGGCTAAATGGTTGATCCATTCTGGTTATACTGCTTTCGGAGCTTGAGTGAAAATCCATGTCGGAATAGCTGTCGGAATAACTATCGGAATAGCTATCGAAATCTGAGGGACTCGAACTGGTTGAGGGGTTCATCTCGTACGATCAAATGAAAGATTTTCGATAAGAAATAGATTATAAGATGTAGATTAGTACCCTGCAATACATAATTTACATATGCATATATAATACTAAAATCCCATAAGTTATGGAGGAATCTACGGAAGCTATCAGTCAAAGTCTACAGTAACAGATATACTAAGATATGAATTAGCAGATACGTTAAGATACGAATTTTGTCTATACACTATTCATGCAATCATTGCAGTAAGATGTGTCTAGACTAAGAATGATAAGTAAGTAATTTCCTAAGGATGATAAGCAGATGATTTCCGACACGAAATGATAAGCAAAACTTTTGACATCCAGACACAGTCGAAGTCCAGATTCACTAATGCATCCTAACGACTTATCAGTTAGACACACTAATGCAGACCTGGTTCGCTAAGACCACTGCTCTGATACCAACTTTCATGACCCGTCCTAATCCATCCGGACGAAGTCCATATCGATTATAAACGATTCACAAAAGTTGATTACATCGCGAGGTACTTGACCTCTATATGATACATTTTACAAACATTACATTCGTTTTTGAAAGACAAACATCGAAAGTTGACAGGCATGCATCACATTTCATAATATATCAGACTATCAACGACTTAATAATAATCTTGATGAATTCAACGACTCGAATACAACGTCTTTTAAAATATGCTATGAATGACTCCAAGTAATATCTTTAAAATGAGCAAATGCACAGCGGAAGATCTCTTTCGTACCTGAGAATAAACATGCTTTAAAGTGTCAACCAAAAGGTTGGTGAGTTCATTAGTTTAACATAAATAATCATTTCATAATTTTAATAGACCACAAGATTTCATATTTCCATTTCTCATAAACATACGTCCCATACATAGAGACAAAAATATTATTCATATGGATTGAACACCTGGTAACCGACATTCACAATATGCATATAAGAATATCCCCATCATTTCGGGATCCTCCTTCGGACATGATATAAATTTCGAAGTACTAAAGCATCCGGTACTTTGGATGGGGCTTGTTGGGCCCGATAGATCTATCTTTAGAGTTCGCGTCAATTAGGGTGTCTGTTCCCTAATTCTTAGATTACCAGACTTAATAGAAAGGGGCATATTCAATTTCGATCATTCAACCATATAATGTAGTTTCAATTACTTGTGTCTATTTCGTAAAACAGTTATAAAAACAGCGCATGTATTCTCAGTCCCAAAAATATATATTGCGAAAGCATTTAAAAAGGGAGCAAATGAAACTCACACATATAAATATTGTAAAACAGTTAATAAAGCATTTGCATGTATTCGCAGTTCAAAATTTATTTCAAAAGCATTTAATAAAGCAGTTGTAAAAATAGCGCATGTATTCTCAGTCCCAAGAATGTAAAGAGTAAAAGGGAGCAAATGAAACTCACCATACTGTATTTTGTAGTAAAAATACATATGACTAAATTGAACAATGCAGGGTTGGCCTCGGATTCACGAACCTTAGAAGTCTTAAAAAAATATGCACCACGCAGGGATTGAACCCGAGACCTCTTGGTCACCAACATCACCATCTAACCATCAGACCATACAAGTTTTTCTGATTTACTACCCCTTTAAAAAAAATTTTATATCTTTTCTGTTATTATTCTTCTTCTCCAAACATAAACTAGTCGATCAACATGTGATTTTCATTAAAAAATTTTCCAAACAAGGTTTAAGACTTGGTATGTAATTAAAACGGTTTGTATTTGGAGATTAATTCAACAGATCGCAAAAAAAAAAAAATATGATGGAAACAGCTCTGTCCGTCGCTGTTTAGAGAAACAAAAAAAAATTGATTTTGCATTTTTACAATGTTATAGATTATAATCCCAACACAAAATAGTTTGGAAAACATTCATATAAACTTCCCAAATCCTCAATTTGACTTAAAACATCACAGAATTTTCTAATTCGCTTGAAGAACACTTGTTGACTTTTTTGTTTGAAAACTTTGACTCAGTAATTTGAAGTCTATATGAAAAATTAGCGAATGAAAACTTGCAGATAAACTTAATGGAAGATTCCTAACAAGATTGCTTTAATACATTTTAGGATTTCATTTGATTTCGAGCTTTTGATAAAAATGGGTCGAAGCAGAGATATCGGGCTGTATTTCTGTTTAATTTCTTTCACACAGTAGCCGTTTGTAAATGATAATTGATACTGAAACTCGAATGATTGATAAAACAGATGGATATCGAATTATAGAAGCATTACATAAATATGATCGATTTGGTTTTTTTTTTTTTTTTTTTTTTTGGTAGGGTTGATGTGTGTGTCAATATGTGTCACGAGCATACAGAAAAGATAAAGGGAATATGACAGATACCTAATATGCGTAATTACCTGGCAATCTGTTTCTTTTTATTTATTTATTTATTTTATTTATTTATTTTTTATTTATGTAATTACTGTATTCATATTCATATATATATATATATATATATATATATATATATATATATATATATATATATATATATATATATACCGTACCTATTTATTTATTTATCTGTATATATGGTATTTATCTATATATATATTTCAATCTGTATATTGTATCAATATTTATATCCAAATTTTTATATCTCTTTTACTTAGGTAATTGTATTTACAATTTATAATTTATCTTGTTAATACATATAACTATAATAATGTTACTCTTAATATTATAAATAATAGTAATACTAATGATAATAATTCCTATAATACTTTATAAGTATAATAAAAATTTTTAATACAAATAATAAAAATAATAATCATAATACTAATAATAATTTTTAATCATGATAACTTATACATATCAAATTCTATATATTTTATATATAATAATATTAATAATAGAAATATTAACATTTATAATGAAAGTAAGGTTAGTAACATAACCTTAATATTTTAACTTATATTTAGTCTTTATTATTAATATGATATAAATGCATCTATTGAATTTTTAATATTTATACGTTTTATAAATATTCCAACATAATAGTTATTAATAGAAATCCTTTATAGCTATATAGATTTATAATAATTTCATATATCTATTTATATCTGTTTATAACATCTTAATTATTTTGTTTATTACTTTATGCTTTTAATTCCAATTGAATAATGGTTATTTTATTTATTCAAAATATTACATATACTTATATTTATATTTATATATATATATATATATATATATATATATATATATATATATATATATATATATATATATATATATATATATATTTTTACATTTTTATTTACACATGGTTGTTCGTGAATCGTCAGGAATAGTCAGGTCAAATGATCTCATAAAAAAAAAATTTAAAATTTTGAGACTCAACATTACAGACTTTTCTTTTCGTGTTAAATCATAATAAGATTAAGTTTAAATTTGGTCGGAAATTCCCGGGTCGTCACATTAGCTATTAGGGTTTAGATATTAGGGTTTATATATTAGGGTTTATAGGGTTTAGATATTAGGGTTTAGAAAGTTAGGGTTTAAGGTTTAGATTTAGGGTTTAGATTCAGGATTTAGATTGAGTTTTTAACACGAACGGTTTAGAGGTTAGGTGAAATGACCCGTCCATATTACTATAAACGCAGTACGTTATTCATTGGTCCCATAGCGAGGTATTTGACCTCTATATGATACGTTTTAGAAAAATATTGCATTCATTTCATAAAAAGCACACCATTATCATACATAATGCATGTTTTAAACAAGTGGGCGATTATTTAAGAAATAATCCCCATGATACATCGGTTTCCAAATACTACACACGTGACATAATAATCGAATATAATACATGACAAAAGTTTTATTGAATGCAACACTTCATTTAAACAAAAGCATGAGACTCCATGCACAGCTTGCTCAGATAATGCAACAGCGGAAGACTTTCTTAAGGACCTGAGAATAAACATGCTTAAACAGTCAACACAAAGGTTGGTGAGATATATAGGTTTAGCATCGATATAAATATAGACCACAAGATTTTTATAGTTATAAATATATGTACACTCGCAAGTGTATAAAAGTATTCTATAAGTTGTTGAGCGCTTCGGTAACCATACTTAACCATTAATGTGGCATATTCCCTTTATTATGAAATCTCCCTACACTGTACCAAGTGTAGTAAAAACGAAGTACTATGCAAATGTTTACGATACTAGAGCGACTAGCCCGGTTGGGGTTGTCAAACCCGATAGATCTATCAATAGGATTCGCGCTTACATGTTCTTACAACATGTAAATATTAGTTACCAAGCTATTAGGGAAGATATGCAAGGTGGTACAACTCAACGTAGAATATATTTTAAGTACTTGTGTCCATGGCGTAAAACATAAAATGCATGTATTCTCATCTCAAAATATTTGTAGAGTTTAAAAATGGGACTATATACTCACGGTAGTAAAAGTATATTAATAATAAGTTTTTAACTTATTAAAAATATGGTCATCGTCATTGGATTCACGAACCTATAATAATAATAACGATTCAGATAATAATACATGTGAACAAAATTAATATAGCAAGTTCATATCATATATTCAATCACATGTGATTGTTTAAGTTTATATTTTCAATCACATGTGATTATTTATATTTTCAATCACATGTGATTATTTAAGTTTATATTTTCAATCACATGTGATTATTTATATTTTCAATCACATGTGATTATTTAAGTTGTCAAGTTTAGTAGTCCAAAATAGTCCGAAAAGTCCAACAGTCCAACAGTCCAATAATCGGTATATATATATATATATATATATATATATATATATATATATATATATATATATATATATAATCTTAGAATTACCCCAGGGAGTATTGTGTACGTATTGTCTTGCATCAATCCAGAGATGTATTGTATACGTATTGTCTTAGAATTAACTAAGACGTATTGTGTACGTATTGTCTTAGGATTTATCAAAACGTATTGTGCACGTATTGTCATGGAACGTACCAAGATTATTATATATATACAATCTCGAAATTAATCAAGATTATAATATTTTGTTATACTAATGATAACATGTCCAAATATATATAGGATATAGGAAAAGTTAACACGGATATGGTTAATATAGTTTTTATAATATAAATTTTGTCCATACCACGTTAATTTTAGCAGGTTTTGTTTTGTTCGTCAAATATTCATTACAACTCCGTTTAAAGTGAATCAAATTGCTATGGATTCCTTAAGAAGTCAATTTTACAAAACCAATTCGAAAATTTCATCCCAAGTAGAAATTTTTAGAGCTTTACCCTCTTTTTGTGTCGGTGGACAGATTTGGAAAAATCCCGGCATCTACCCAATATATGATTTTTGATAAAATACTTCCACTTTGTCTAAAATCATGAAAAAAATACTGGAAGTCTTATTTACATATATTAATATATTTCCAAAGTCTTACCCTCGAACTCAAAGTTTAAGATAGGTTTTTAATTCCCAACCCAAAACAGCCCGTTTTTTACTGAATGGAGATTAAAGGATATATGTTAAGTTTTAAGGTGTTCTTCATATGTACAAGTTATAAGTTCTTATATTAAGTTAGTATAACATCATAATACATATAAATAAGTGTTATTAGAGTTAAGTTAGAAAGATTAGATTAGTTTTTCGAACAAGTTTAGAATCAACTGAACTATGTTCTAGTTTATAAACTCTTATATAGATAGCTATAAACATATGAATTGAACAAGAGTTGAAGTAGAGTGTTTACCTCAAGTTTAGAATGTAAAGTTTCTGTTAAGAAGTAGTAGAAAAAAACTTGAGAGAGTTCTTGCAAGTGTGTGTGAAAATTGGAAGTAAAATTTGGAAAATGAATGTGTAAAAATGAGTTAGAAATGGTGCTTATTTATAGGCTTGAAAATTTGGCTTTTAGTGAAAATATCTAAGATAAGTTAAAATGTAATATATCATGAATGACATATTACACAAATAATTGCAGATTTCTATTGGTATATACCAATAGTAAATACTTCTAGAAGCTGTGTATAATACGGGTAAAAATGTCGTATGAATGCGAGTACAATTCTTGAGGAAATTGAACGAAAATACGAGTATAGCTATCCTTTATATGTATTGGTATATTATAAAGTGTATTTAATACTTGTAAGGATGTATTTATACTCGTAATACATTATATGTAAATATATTTTAACATAAGTTAATTACATCGTTTAAATCGTAACATATATATTGTTCAAAAACTCTTTAAATTAGTAGTATAAAAATATATATATATATATATATATATATATATATATATATATATATATATATATATATATATATATATATATATATATATATATATATATATATAGTGGATCAATCTATGGATAAGCACTAAATGGGGTACAAATTAGATAAGTGAATATGAGCCTCCCATTTTATAATTTTAAGAAAAAGTCTAATTTAATATGAAAAACGCGGAGGGGTAATATGGTCATTTAATAAAAGTCTGAACACACTTTAATTTAATGAATCTGGAGTATCACACATCTATCTCATTCAATCTGTACACCTGCAATCAACGTTTATCAACACAATTTGAAACCTAACGATCGTATATCATCAGATCGGATTAACAACTTTAAAACAGTGAAGATTGAGATCGTGTTCATAGTTCTTCATAAACTCGAGCTGTTTTGGTTCATGGATAAATTCGGAATGACTTAGCAAAAAGTGTAAGTGTAGAGTTGTTCACAATCATTAGGTGAATGTTTCTGCGAGTTTTTAGCTCTTAATTCGTTAAATCGAATGTGAATTTTTGATTCAAACTTCGAAATCAAAAAGTCAACAGAAATTTTGAAGATCGAATTCGAAGCATAGATGTTGTTTCTGATTGAGCTAATGAGTAACGAAGGTTAGGAACATGATTTTCAACATATTTCGTGTGGAAATCATGACCTAAAAACTTCTAAATCGAAAAAATCATTGTTGAAGATGAAGATTGCTATTCGTTCATGTTCATCACCAGATTGTGCATTTGTTGTTTTTGATCGAAATTAATTCAGAAAATCTGTTAATCGCAACATTAATTCACTCTCTTTATTTTCAAACATCGAAGTCAATCCACGTCCAGATGAGAAAAATGAGGGTGGAGCATTGTTCCCGGACGTGGAGGTCGTCCTACTTTGGTAATTACTATTACTATTATATATATATATATATATATATATATATATATATATATATATATATGTGTGTGTGTGTGTGTGTGTGTGTGTTTCATGTAACCCTGGCTATTATGATTGTTAAATGCCTTTTTGTTATGCAATGTTTAGGCTTCAATTTAACCTGGTGGAACTGTTTCTTTTGAACATCGGAACATCAAGGGGCTTAATAGATCTCTTCTTGGTTCTGTGACAACGAGTAACTTCCTTTATTCTCAGGTGATTTAATGCTTTTATGGTATATTGTTATGGGCTAGAAGCTTTTAGAGCAGTTAAGTAGCATAATGGGCGGGTTGTGTGACTGACAAATCGTATGGACAAACACTAAATAATTTTTTTAAGATAATAGTTACCGAGTTTTAATTAGATTAAATAAATAAATTATATGGAGTATATTTAAATATTTGTTTTGATGATTTTGAGGTTTTCTGTGTAAAATTCCACTTTGGGTGACTTTTGGCCATTTGATCTTCTTCTTTGTAATTTTTCGTTTGACTTTCGATGCATTCCAAGTAATACAATGTTTTTGCAAGATGATCTTGCTTTTAAGCTCGAGTATGTGCATCCTTACTTGGATGGTGTATCTAAATCCCGTAACCGCACTTTGCGTATAAGTGTTTTTAACAGTCGAAAGCTTAGTCCCGTCTTCACTAAGGTAAATTACTATATAACCCGACATCTGTATCTTCTTTTTTTTTATTGAATGAAGTAAAACATTTAGATTATCTTATTATGTCCTTTTCTAGAATTTCACCCGTCAAAGCAAGTTTTCATATGGGGTTGTAATGGAAACAGTGAGTGACGGAACTTGAAGAAATATTTTGAGGGGGCGGAATTTTGACATTTAAAATATACGTTTTAGAATGTCATTGATCAAACGGTGTCTAGGTAACCCTCAAAATAAAAGATTGTGAGTTCAAGTCTAGAGGTAAACATTTATATGTTATTAACGATTATTTTTAGTGTGCGTTTACCCTTAAAAAAATATTTGAACACATTTCATTCTGGCATTAAGCTACATAACTTTAGTAAGTATCAACATAAATAAGCTAGACTACTTTTAAAAAACAATTCTCTTTGAAAGAAAAAATATATATTAATAGACTGTTTTTACAAATTTATCCATATCATTACACATAAGAAGCAAGATTAAATATGAAATGTTTGTTGATATAATGTTTTAGTTATACAATTAAGTAGCACCCATATATTACTGAAATAAAAGTAGCAAAACAGTAGATTTTTATTTTAACAATAACTAGTAAAGTTGGAAACAAAAGAATTTATAAAAATTATGTTGGCAATGGGAATTGAACCTCCGCCAAAAACCAATTAAAAGTATGTGAACATATACTTTAACCACTGGTCCAACATGCACAATATGATAAATTATTCTAAATTAGTACTATATACTAAAAACCTAGTAGGGGCAGCTACCCATCCCTGTCCTAACTATGTTCCGCCCCTGATATGGAAGAGATAACAACACATGATGAAAGCAGTCATATTTCTTCAAACGGTCAAAGGGTATTGCCAAACGGTGGTATTAGTGCAGATGGCCCTCCAACAACACTTAGTGGCACGGGTATAGACCGTATGGCATTTTTACAAGCAAATATTACACTTGACAACACCAAGTTTGAAATCATTGTCGTATGATTTCAAGCATCAAGTAATGGACATGGAAGTATATTACTCCCTTCGTCCCATTACGAGTGCCCACTTATGTTTTTCGATAAAAGATAAGTGTTTTTATATGAATGACAACAATTAAATGAATGATAACTGTTTGATGAATGATAAAAGATAAGAGTTATTTTTATCATTCATCAAATACTTTTATCATTCATTTGATATTTTTATCATCATCGAGTATTTTTATCTTTCATCGGGTTTTTTTTATTTATCATTCACCAACTACTTTAATCATCCCTTTGTTATTTTTATCATTCATCGGGTATTTTGATCATTATTCAGGTTTTTTTTATCATTCATCAGCTACTTTTATCATTCATTTGATATTTTTATCATTAATCGGTTATTTTTATCATTCATCTGTATTTTTTTTATCATTCATCAGCTACTTTTATCATTCATCAGGTATTTTTATCATTCATCGGGTATTTTTATCATTCATCAGGTATTTTTATCATTCATCGGGTATTTTTTTATCGTTCATCACGTTCTTTTATCATTCTTCACTTATCATTCATCAGCTATCTTTATCATTCACTGCGTATTTTTTCATTCATCGAATATTTTTTATCATTCATCACGTTCTTTTATCATTCATCGTTTATCATTCATCAGCTACTTTTATCATTCATTTGATATTTTTATCAATTATCTGGTATTTTGATGAAAGATAAATGCTTGATGAATGATACTGTTTTTTGATAAATGGGAAGTGTTTGATGAATGATAATTGTTTTCCAATAAAAGATAAGTATTTTTTTTATATGAATGACAACAATTAGATAAATGATAATTGTTTGATAATTGGGCATTTGGTCTAATGGTATGATTCTCGCTTTCGGTGCGAAAGGTCCCGAGTTCGATTCTCGGAATGCCCTATTCTTTTTTATAAAACTAATCATATTATATCATCTATTTGAAATTTCACTACTTTTGTAATTATATTAAAATGTTTGATTATATAAAATATTTTAATGCAAGATAATCATTTTGTGATGAATGATTATTGTTTTCTTATGAATAATAACCGATATTTAAAAAATGATAACTATTTGACGAAAAATAATTTAGATGAATGATAATTTTTTCTAATGAATGATAAATGTTTGATGAATGATAATTGTCTGATGAAATGATAACTATTTGATGAATGATAATTTTTTTCTGATGAATGTTAAATATTTTTCGATGAATGATAATTATTTTTCGATGAATGATTAATATTTATCAATGAATGATAAATGTTTTTCAATGAATGATAAACGTTTTTCGATGAATTATAAATGTTTGATGAATGATAAATATTTTTCGATGAATGATAATTGTCTGATTATAATTGTTTTTTGATGAATGATAAATGTTTTTCGATAAATGATAAATCTTTTTCTGATGGTTGGTGGTGGTTGGGGTGGTTGGTGGTGGTGGTTGGTGGTGGTTGGTGGTCGTGGGTGTTGGTTGGTGGTGGGTAGTGGTGGTACGTGGTTGGTGGTGGTCGTGGGTGGCGCTGGGTGGTGGTGTTGATTGAGGGTGGTGGTTGGTGATGGTGGTGGTTGCTGGTGGTGGTTGGAGGTGGTGGTTGGTAGTAGTGGTGGTGATTGGTGGTGGGTAGTGGTGGTTGGTGGTGGTGGGTGGTTGGTGGTGGGGGGTAGTGGTGGGTGGTGGTGGTGTTTGGTGGTGGTGGTTGGTGGTGGTGGTTGGTGGGGGTTGGTGGTGGTGGGTGTTGGGGGGGGGGGCGGTGATTGGTGGTGGTGGTAGGTGGTGGTGGGTGGTAGTGGTTGGTGGTGGTGGTGGTTGTTGGTTGTGGTGGATGGTGGTGGTTGGTGGTGGGTGGTGGTCGTGGTGGTGCGTGGCGCTGGTTGGTGATGTTGATTGATGGTGCTGGTTGGTGATGGTGGTGGTTGCTGGTGGTGGTTTGAGGTGGTGGGTGGTGGTTGTTGTGGTTGTGGTAGTTGGTGGTGGTGGTTGATGGTGGTGGGTGGTGGTTGGTTAAGGTGGTTGGTGGTTGGTGGTGGTGGTTGGTAGGGGTTGGTGGTGGTGGTGGTTGATGGTTGTAGGTGGTGGTGGTGGGTGGTGGTGGTTGGTGGTGGGTGGTGGGTGATGGTGGTGGGTGGTGGTGGTGGGTGATGGGTGGTGGTTGTAGTAGTGGGTGGTGGTGGTTGATGGTGGTGGGTGGTGGTGGTGGTTGGTGGTGATGGTTGGTAGTAGTGGTGGTTGGTGGTGGGTGGTGGTTGGTAGTAGTGGTGGTTGGTGGTGGGGGTTGGTGGTGGGTGGTGGTGGTGGGTGATGGGTGGTGGTGGGTGGTGGTTGGTGGTGGTTGATGGTGGTGGGTGGTGGTGGTAGGTGGTTGGCGGTGGTGGTGGGTGGTTGGTGGTGGTGGGTGGTGGTGGTGGGTGGTTGGTGGTGGTGGGTGGTTGGTGGTGGTGGGTGTGGTGGTGGTGGGTGGTGGTGGGTGTGGTGGGTGGTGGTTGGTTGTGGTTGGTTGTGGTGGTGGTGGTGGTGGGTGGTGGTTGGTGGGTGGTGATAGTTGGTGGTGGTGGTGGAGGTTGATGGTGGTGGATGGTGGTTGTGGGTGGTGGTGATGAAGGTGGTTTATAATATGTTAATTTTTGTATAATTAATTTATTAATTATAATTATTAAAATGACATTTTTACCCTTCTATGTATTTTAAGCTAAATTGAAATTTTATGATATTTTGTGGTTCATATTTGCTTATTCAGTTTGTACTCATTTTAAGCTTAGCTATATATATATATATATATATATATATATATATATATATATATATATATATATATATATATATATATATATATATATATATATATATATATATATATATAGACACACACACACACACACACACACACACATATATAAATAATTAATACAAGTTATGACGTTCGTGAATCGTAAGAATAAAAGGGTGACTAAAAGCTTGTGTAAAACTCTTTTCGGAGGTTCAAGACTTATTAAAATTCATTGCTTATCAAGTCGGAATTATTAAATCATGTAAATAGTATAATCAAGTAGTCGAAAAAATTCGGGTCGTTACAGTACCTACCCGTTAAAGAAATTTTGTCCCGAAATTTGATCGAGATCGTCATGGCTGACAATAAGTATGTTTTCATGACGTATACGAGTTGAAAATTTAGAGTTTTATCATCAGTGAGTAATATGGATAAAACAATTCGATTATGTGAAGTGTATGAGTGAAGCTATCGCAAAATAGTGAAATGAGGAAAGTAAAGATTCGTCTTAACTTTTAACGTCATCACGGTTGATTTTCGGATTAAAGAAAATCTTTGTAATCTTAATAAGATTTGATTCTTCGGTAATTAAGGAAATTAGAATTTTCTTCGATTAGGTGCGTAATCTGCCTCGATTGCTATGTCTGATATATCGCTATAAATTAACACCCCATTCGTTTCCTTATTTTCACATCTCTCATCTTCTATACTTTCTTCCTTAATTCATACTTCCAAAACATTCGTCAATATGCTCCATCCGGTTCTAATCCTTGATATACTCCTAACTTTTATATCCGTCATTCTTCTTTTTCATCTGCCACCGGAAGAATCTATTCACTTCTACTATACTCTTGGTTTTATAGTGTTTTTAGTTCTCCCGTGTCTTTTCGTTGCAATACATATTGATATACACGGTTTGTAATTTATGTATTATCGTCGGGCCTTATATCTTTCCTTATTTTTCGGAGTCCCTGCTCCTGGTTTTCCATAATCATTGACATCTATGGCTAATGGTCTTTTCTGTTTGCTGCAATTTATACCCCCTTTCTATTTCGGAGCTTCATGCTTTTGTTTTCTTTTCGCAAGTAATGGTCCAGAATTCGTAGGTATGGAGTTTCGAATTATCATAATATACAAAGTAGAAAGGAAAGGTAGTAGCACGATTTGATTTGTCAAATTACCAGAATATCCGGAAAAGACCGAATCATCAAGAAAATATTTTCTTGATATTTTTTTTAGAGGTTAAATAGAATGCAAGAGTCGTGTAACATGGCACATGATGACGTTATGATCTGTGAATCATCACATTCCATTTAGAAACTCAGCATGACTTACTATAATATAATCACGTTGATCAAGTGTCATTATATTATACTAACTCATGCTTCAGTTCCCAACACTACTTCAAAAATATTCATATTTTAAACTCAAAGGTTTTAGAATTTAGAAACTAAAATAGTTTCTTTTATGATGTAACACACATAGCGCAAAGAGGTAAATGATTTCGGAGAACAATAGTTATGAAGATATCTTCAGAAACATAGAAGATATTTATAATGAAAGATATGATGATATCTTAGAATATCTAAGATCAGAGGATGATGAAGAATATTGTCCGCAAGAGTTGAGAGTAAGGAGCAAGGTATTCGCTAAAGACTTCAGCAGACACTGAATCATTTAGATTCTTTGAAGGCAGATTTAGTCTTTGTGATTTGTCCATAGCCTCCTTCATGGTTTGCTCAATCAGTTTTCCAATTCCAAACCTTCTCTTTTTCTGAGCTTTGCCAACACACTATTCTTTATCATCAAACTTTTGACTGTTACGGTTGTCTACAGTTTCTGCTATTTCATTTAGCTTTTTCAAAATTCAGGGTATTGATTCGTAGACTGGGTGCTTTTCAGAAATTCAGAATTGAAGATCAAAATTTCCAGGAGTTACACATTATATGTATACATATAATTGAAGTGAAAACGCTGCGAGATTCGAGATTGATGATTGATGATTCCCGGTAATTGGTATGACAATTATTGTTACGGGATGTAGCTGAGTACATGATGGGGTTTCATGAATAATATAGATATTTTTTAGAGAGACTAAAGCCGAAGTTGCTGGTACATCTGCTGATAATATAGTGGAATATAAAAGGTGCTCCGGTAACGATGGCGAAAGGGCAACGTATATATTGAGGTTATAATACGACTAATCCGACTGAAAAATCGAAGTTGACTTGCTGGAGCCGTGACAAAACTGGCTACTTTGAAAAGGAATTGCAAGGTTATTTTCGGCAACAACAATGCTAATGGCTCACGGATTTGTGTTAAACTTCTACTTAGGTTCCGGGAGTTTTCCAGATGCATGATTGTGGATAACATGTGGTTAGATCATCATCTCGATAATTTCTTAATTGAGGAGTTTTCAAGAATCATGAAGGGTTTGAATGTAGATTGCAATGAATTTTTGAATAACACAAAAATTGTTTTATGGGTTTAATGAATAGAAGTGATGTTTTAGCACAGTTTTGAAGTCAAAGTATAGCTTTGAAAGATGTAGAGATTTAAGAGTGATGTCTCCCGTTGAGTCTTGACTTGGATTCTGATATGTCAAAATTAGAATATGAAATTGAATTTGGATGAGAACGGTTGTTTTGATTTCTATGAAAGAATGTATATCGTTGTGAAAGTAGTGAGTGTAGTTGATGATTGCTGAATCAGATTCGAAGAATGTAATATATTAATTGTGAATTTATATATCTCTCGGGTATTACATCCCCGTTAAAAGTTTCACAAGTAATATTTTAGTACAGGAGAATTTTTATTACAGTCTTTATGAAAATATATGTATATTTTCTTCAGATGTAATACATATTTGATGAGTTAATATTAAATTAAGCTCATTTGATTTTCGGCTGGAATTAGAAATGAATAATCTCTAAAACAATAGAGATTACATAATCTTCGCGGAGTATTTCACTAATGTAATCAATACTTTATTATTTATTCTTATTGACATTCCTTGGTGACGGATGTTGATGCTTGTGAATTCTTGCGAACTTCGTAAGATATGAATGATGTTTTCTAGAAAGCTTCAAGTATATCTAAGTGTAAAATCAAACATGTAATTGAATAATACACTTAGTTTATTATGAAACGGAATTCATGGAGTTGAAACAGAGGTCGTAGTTAACGATGGTTAAGTTGTTAAGGAAGGATGTACATCATAGCATATTAGTAATATGAATTTAACCAAGTAGTATCTACCCTTATTTAATTCATACATAATAGCTTAGTATGGAAAGATATATTTTGATCTCAAAATTCACATATATATATAAAATATACATATAATTTCTTCAGGGAGAATGAGTTAATACTTCATAACTCGTTGATACAATATACACGTTGTTGATTTGTGATGATGTTGATGATTATGGAATTGGCGGAGCTCGTAGTGCTACAGTTTTTTTCCTGGTGTTGGTGATACTGATGGTGATGCTGGTGGTATTACCGGTGGTGCTTGTATAACAAGTCTAGCTTATAAACTACGCACCATTCTTGTCAGAGTTTCTACTCTTTCTTCTATCATTTCGGTCCACTCATCTGATTTATGGTTAAGGTTGGAATAGATAATCTCTAAGACTTTAGAGATTACATAATCGCCGCAGAATTTTTTTCCAATGAAGTTATGAATTAATACTTCATCGTTGATTTTTATTAGTACTCTTTGGTATCTATGGTGCGTATGATGTTGATGCTCGAGGTACAGATTGTGACATTGAGGTGTGGGATGCGGATGTTGTTGTTGATGGTGGTAATGGTATTGTTGATGTTGCTGATGGTGGTATTGTTGATGCTGGTGATGCTGCTGGTGCTTGTAACCTTTGCACCATATTCTCCAAAGCCACTACCCGAGTGCGAAGCTCGTTGACTTCTTCTATTACACCGGGATGATTGTCGGTTCGGACGAGCGGATGAATAAGATCTAGAATGTGAGATAGTATAAAATCGTGACGAGATACTCTGAAAATGAGAGAGAAAATGGTGTTTCGGACAGGTTCGCCGGTAAGTGCTTCAGGTTCTTCGCCAAGAAGGAAATGTGGTGGATGGAAGGGATCACCTTATTCTTGTCTCCAATGATTAAGTAGACTGCGAACCCATCCCCAATTCATCCAGAATAGATGATGGCTAATTAGTTGATCCATTCCAGTCACACTGGTTTCGGAGCTCGAGTGAAACTCCATATCGGAATCCGAGGGACTTGAACTAGTGGCGAGTTCCATTTCGTACGATTGAATAAAGGATTTTTTGATATGAAATGATTTCCGGCTATCGGATGGTAATCTAATTACATAGAATATCTATATATATAGAACAAAAGATTTCATAGATTACGGAGGAATTTACGGAATATGTCAGGCAAAGTTTACAGTAACAGATACACTAAGATATGATTTAGCAGATATATTAAGATATGAATTTTGTCTATACACTATATATGCAATAATTGCAGTAAGACACGTCAAGACTTAAGATGATACACAGGTAATTTCCGACAAGAAATGATAAGCAAAACTTTTGACATGTAGACATGGCCGAAGTCCAGACTCACTAATGCATCCTAACAACTATCAGTTAGACACACTAATGCAAGACCTGGTTCGCTAAGACCACCGCTCTGATACCAACTGAAACGACCCGTCCATATTACTATAAACGCAGTACGTTATTCATTGGTCCCATAGCGAGGTATTTGACCTCTATATGATACATTTTAGAAAAATATTGCATTCATTTCATAAAAAGCACACCATTATCATACATAATGCATGTTTTAAACAAGTGGGCGATTATTTAAGAAATAATCCCCATGATACATCGGTTTCCAAATACTACACACGTGACATAACAATCGAATATAATACATGACAAAGGTTTTATTGAATGCAACACTTCATTTGAACAAAAGCATGAGACTCCATGCACAGCTTGCTTAGATAATGCAACAGCGGAAGACTTTCTTAAGGACCTGAGAATAAATATGCTTAAACAGTCAACACAAAGGTTGGTGAGATATATAGGTTTAGCATCGATATAAATATAGACCACAAGATTTTTATAGTTATAAATATATGTACACTCGCAAGTGTATAAAAGTATTCTATAAGTTGTTGAGCGCTTCGGTAACCATACTTAACCATTAATGTGGCATATTCCCTTTATTATGAAATCTCCCTACACTGTACCAAGTGTAGTAAAAACGAAGTACTATGCAACTGTTTACGATACTAGAGCGACTAGCCCGGTTGGGGTTGTCAAACCCGATAGATCTATCAATAGGATTCGCGCTTACATGTTCTTACAACATGTAAATATTAGTTACCAAGCTATTAGGGAAGATATGCAAGGTGGTACAACTCAACGTAGAATATATTTTAAGTACTTGTGTCCATGGCGTAAAACATAAAATGCATGTATTCTCATCCCAAAATATTTGTAGAGTTTAAAAATGGGACTATATAATCACGGTAGTAAAAGTATATTAATAATAAGTTTTTAACTTATTAAAAATATGGTCATCGTCATTGGATTCACGAACCTATAATAATAATAACGATTCAGATAATAATACATGTGAACAAAATTAATATAGCAAGTTCATATCATATATTCAATCACATGTGATTGTTTAAGTTTATATTTTCAATCACATGTGATTATTTATATTTTCAATCACATGTGATTATTTAAGTTTATATTTTCAATCACATGTGATTATTTATATTTTCAATCACATGTGATTATTTAAGTTGTCAAGTTTAGTAGTCCAAAATAGTCCGAAAAGTCCAACAGTCCAACAGTCCAATAATCGGTATATATATATATATATATATATATATATATATATATATATATATATATATATATATATATATATATATATATATATAATCTTAGAATTACCCCAGGGAGTATTGTGTACGTATTGTCTTGCATCAATCCAGAGATGTATTGTATACGTATTGTCTTAGAATTAACTAAGACGTATTGTGTACGTATTGTCTTAGGATTTATCAAAACGTATTGTGCACGTATTGTCATGGAACGTACCAAGATTATTATATATATATACAATCTCGAAATTAATCAAGATTATAATATTTTGTTATACTAATGATAACATGTCCAAATATATATAGGATATAGGAAAAGTTAACAAGGATATGGTTAATATAGTTTTTATAATATAAATTTCGTCCATACCATGTTAATTTTAGCAGGTTTTGTTTTGTTCGCCAAATATTCATTACAACTCCGTTTAAAGTGAATAAAATTGCTATGGATTCCTTAAGAAGTCAATTTTACAAAACCAATTCCAAAATTTCATCTCAAGTAGTAATTTTTAGAGCTTTACCCTCTTTTTGTGTCGGTGGACAGATTTGAAAAAATTCCGGCATCCACCCAATATATGATTTTTGATAAAAATACTTCCACTTTGCCTAAAATCATGAAAAAAATACTGGATGTCTTATTTACATATATTAACATATTTCCAAAGTCTTAGCCTCGAACTCAAATTCTAAGATAGGTTTTTAATTCCCAACCCAAAACAGCCCGCTTTTTACTGAATGGAGATTAAAGGATATATGTTAAGTTTCAAGGTGTTCTTCATATGTACAAGTTATAAGTTCTTATATTAACTTAATATAACATCATAATACATATAAATAAGTGTTATTAGAGTTAAGTTAGAAAGATTAGATTAGTTTTTCAAACAAGTTTAGAATCAACTAAACTATGTTCTAGTTTATAAACTCTTATATAGATAGCTATAAACATATGAATTGAACAAGAGTTGAAGTAGAGTTTTTAACTCAAGTTTAGAATGTAAAGTTGCTGGAAAGAAGTAGTAGAACAAAACTTAAGAGAGTTCTTGCAAGTGTGTGTGAAAATTGGAAGTAAAATTTGGAAAATGAATGTGTAAAAATGAGTTAGAAATGGTGCTTATTTATAGGCTTGAAAATTTGGCTTTTAGTGAAAATATCTAAGATAAGTTAAAATGTAATATGTCATGGATGACATATTACACAAATAATTGCAGATTTCTATTGGTATATACCAATAGTAAATACTTCTAGAAGCTGTGTATAATACGGGTAAAAATGTCGTATGAATGCGAGTAGAATTCTTGAGGAAATTGAACGAAAATACGAGTATAGCTATCCTTTATATGTATTGGTATATTATAAAGTGTATTTAATACTTGTAAGGATGTATTTATACTCGTAATACATTATATGTAAATACATTTTAACATAAGTTAATTACGTCGTTTAAATAGTAACATATATATTGTTCAAAAACTCTTTAAATTAGTAGTATGAAAATATATATATATATATATATATATATATATATATATATATATATATATATATATATATATAATACTTTGTTAATATACTTAATGACATATTTAATTATCATATTTTCAAGTTAAATATATATAAATATACACACACACACACACACACACACACACACACACACACACACACACACACACACATATATATATATATATATATATATATATATATATATATATATATATATATATATATATATATATATATATATATATATATAATTAATACAAGTTATGACGTTCGTGAATCGTAAGAATAAAAGGGTGACTAAAAGCTTGTGTAAAACTCTTTCCGGAGGTTCAAGACTTATTAAAATTCATTGCTTATCAAGTCGGAATTATTAAATCATGTAAATAGTATAATCAAGTAGTCGAAAAAATCCGGGTCGTTACATTAGGATTTAGGGTTTGGTGTTTTGGGTTTATGGAATAAACCCAAAACACCAAACCCTAAACCCTAAAACCTAAACTCTAAATCGAGCTAAATTTTACTTCACAAAACATGAAAAAAATGTTCACATTCTTCACGAAAAATATTATCTTGAATGTTATTTTTGTCGATCGTTTTCCCGCCTAAATAATAACATTCATCACGAAGTGTCTTTTCTAAATGTTCATATTTTCGTGTGATCTTGATGCCGGAAAAAAACAATTCCAAAAAAACGAAATTTTTTTTTGCTTCACCCCGCTTCCCCCCGATTGGTTACTTCCCCATTGATCATATATATATATGTAGGATCAAGAGGGAAGTAACCAATCGAGGGGAAGCAAAAACTTTTTTTTTTCGTTTTTTGAAAAAACTTTGTTCACGAACATTATAGATGGGATGAAAATATGAACATTTAGTAGAGACACTTTGTGATAAATGTTTTTATTTTGGCGGAAAAATGCTCGAAGAAGTAATATATAACAATTATTCGTGTTTTTCGAGCGTATGTTGAGGTTTTAGCTATTGGGGTTTAGATATTAGGGTTTATATATTAGGGTTTATAGGGTTTAGATATTAGGGTTTAGAAATTTAGGGTTTAGGGTTTAGATTTAGGGTTTAGATTTAGGATTTAGATTGAGTTTTTAACACGAACGGTTTAGAATTTAGGGTTTAGGATTTGGTGTTTTGGGTTTATGGAATAAACTCAAAACACCAAACCCTAAACCCTAAATCCTAAACTCTAAATCGGGCTAAATTTTACTTCACAAAACATGAAGAAAAAAAACGTTCATATTCTTCACGAACAATATTATCTTGAATGTTATTTTTGTCGATCGTTTTCCCGCCTAAATAATAACATTCATCATGAAGTGTCTCTTCTAAATGTTCATATTTTCGTGTGATATTGATGTCGGAAAAAAAATTCCAAAAAAATGAAAAAAATAAAATTTGCTTCCCCCCGCTTGGTTACTTCCCCATTGATCCTGCCCCTATATATATATATATATATATATATATATATATATATATATATATATATATATATATATATATATAACCATAAACAAAATCGAGAAACCATTCATTAAAATAATGAAGGTTCACGATCATAATACAAGCATTGAAAGCCACTCGGATGAAAACTAACAATTGATCCTACCAACAAAACTAAACCGGATGCCTTAAGATAAAAAGATTGAAATCCTAAGATAAAGATAATGACCGTAACATACTCTAAATGGAGACGCTAATTAGAAAACTTAAAACTTGATGATCCGAACGAAAGAAGTCCAAAAAGTGCACTTCTCGTCAAAGATATAATGGTTTCTTGCAAACCCATTTGCCCGAATTGTAGCCGGCCAAACCAATACCCAAAACTAGACGTCTTTGAAGTCACTATTTTTGCAAGCTTTGGACCCCAAAATTCTACCAGCGTCAGCGACTAAAAAAGTCCCATATTGAGATGGACCCAAGACACAATATCAGCATGTTATGGGAATCGAAAAAACTAATACTTGCATCTTGTGTCGCCAAAATTGCACTTGAAAAACGAAACCATTTATTTCCGAGACCGTGGGTATTCCATGAGACTACCTCATGCTTTCAATTTCTTGATTGTCAACTCCTCCGCCGCCATTTTTTGCATCAAAATGTCAAAGTTTTGAAGTTCTTTGTAGGTGTTTTTTTTTTTTTTTGAACCCGCCACATTGTTCATTTTCTTTTCTTTAACACCAACAGATTTCGAGCCTTGTGCTGCTGGCAATAGACTCCTAATGGTAGTATAGGATTGGCATTTAATTGGCACAAGATTGACACTACTATTGAGAGGGCTCTTACACAATCAAAAATTTTAAATTATTTCTAATATACCCTGATAACATGTCCTACATTTAAAAGTTCATGACTAATTTAATACCTTAAAATCAATTAGTTACACTAAAATGAGGGCTACAACTATAGTTATGATACTATTTGTTGAATCGCTTTTAATCATACAACATACTCGACATAAAAGCGGATTAGTTTTTCTGTTAGTGATAAAGATAGATTCTCAAGTGCTTGTATGTGTACATTATTCTCATTCAATTTCCGATGTCAAATTTTGATTTGAACATTTAATCGATTATTTCCAACATATTTGAACTTTAATTAATTACATCACTTATTTAAACATGTTCATACACTTTATTAGGTGCAGAAAACATCAATTTGTTTTCTTATAACAAATCAATCTGACACCTTTTTCCCTAGAAATAACGATATTACTTTTATAACCGAATAGTCATCAAAATGATAAAGCCCCTAGCAAAATACAAACAATTCAAAACTACCAAGCTGACACAACTTAAAACAAAAGCTCACAACAACTAACAGCTCATTGGTATTCATGTTCCATGGATTCGAGAGTGACCCAAGTTCGAGTCTAACAACTAACAACTAACAACTAACCTTGCCTTAAAAAAAAAAAAAAAAAAAAAAAAAAAAAAAAAAAAAAAGCTCACAACATACGATGATCAATTAAAAAATGCAGACAAATGAGAGCTAGTAAAAACACAAAAACTATCACAACCTAAAGTAAAACATGATCCAAAAGCACGAAAGAGGGTGTCCAATCTACTCAACGAATGAAAGATTAGGAATCATCTACATCGACACCAACTCATTTATCCTTAATAAACACGTCAAAATGTTCTATTTTAACGCCTTAAACCGGTCTCTGCTTCCTTTGCTTCGAATCTAACACCCTTCTCCACTGATATATTATCAAATTTATAGTTTACAAAACAAATCAAAATTCACCACTATCCTAGGGAAAAAAAGATACTCAAAAAATAGAATTTAAATGAAGGTTGGTCGATCCTAATAATCTTCTTAAATCTTACTCTCTCCATCCTACAAAGAGTGTCTCTTAATAAAAAAGGTTAAATTTAAAATGTGTTGTTAAAATGTCTATTTTGTGATTCATTTAATATTTTATCCGAATTAATTTCTTTTCTTAACAAAGCAAGTGAGAGAAAAATTATGAGTAGATGTTTTATTGACTTTCATATATAAATTAGAGTTTCATTGACTTTTAATACTCCATATTATTTTAAGTAAGAGACAATTAATTTAGAATAGATATAAATAATAATGTGACCTCTTTTTATTAGATGGAGGAGTAATATATAGTCATATACTTAATACTAATTAAAATTATAGCAAGTGTTATTCAAAAACCCTATTTATAAATTGTGATTTCAGACTTTTCTATGTGTTATTATTCTCTTCAATATGATTGTTTTTTTTTTTTTTTAATAGCTGAATCTTCGATATGATTGATTAGTACTCCGTAATAAAAAGTACTCCACCATCTTAGGAAAATATCATCTTTAAAAAAAAAAAGAGTTGGTTACAGTGTACTAACCATCATCTGGTAATTAATAAAATCAACTGGTAATTAATAAAGAAAGTAGCTCGTGAGTTTATATAAATACATTAATTCTGTTTAATTTTTTAAGTGATACATGACTTTGAAACTAAAATCTTTTTCTTACTATTAAGTTGATCTGATCAATCTTGTTATATATTAAATGTCAAAAAAAGAAAGAAAAAAAATAGCAAATGGACAATGAAGCTTGTACATTGTTTGATAATTGATAGCAATTATAAGTACATTCACAAGTCACTAGTTTTCGGACGTGATAATGAAGTTCCCTTAGTATGTATATCTAAGCATCATCATAGTTATAATTTCATAATAAACTATTAAAAGAGTTAATTATCCTTTAAAATATATTTAGTAATGTACTCCGTGGTATTTAATTGGGACCCCAACAGCTCAAGTACATAACTTTTCTCAATGACTCTTCTGATTGCTTGGCTTTATCATTCATGCATCTGTTTGAAGCCATGGCTGCCGGAGAAGACAACTTATTAGTCTGAGACAGTGACCGGAGATTTGACTTAGCGTGGTGGTGGACTGTTCGGATGGTGTAGTTCCACCGTGCAAAGCCTTGATCTTTGAGTGCTTCCACCAGTCCAACTGTTCCGGCCACCATCCATGCTCTGCTTCTTGAATTCATATTGTCTCCAAATATTCTTCAAAATGTTAAAACAGAATATGGTTAATTAAATGATCAAATGGGTCTTGTTTGATTTGTATGTGTGTTGCAAGTGATTGATGAGAAATTGAAAAGCTAGTAGATTGTATTTATAGAAATGAAAGCACACAGATGAGTGAAACAGCTAAAGATCGAATTATTGAATAAATAATTAGTATAAAAAAACATGTGGAAGAAGCCAATGGTTTTACATTATTAAAATTCCTAATATACCCTTCCACTTTATTTACTTCTTGCACTTTGTTTGGTCACTTGCTTGAAAACTCGGGCAAACTTGAAATATGGGACTATAGAACTCCGTCAATATGCATGTGTTATTTGTTGCTCTTACTTCGATGTTTATATGCAGGTAATCTGGAGGAGGACAACTATAAATGATAACCATCAGGAAGAGCCACATATTACTGTGAAAAATAGTTACGCTATATACTTATTTAAATATATATATATATATATATATATATATATATATATATATATATATATATATATATATATGACGTCAGATGACATCGGAAAAATGACTATATTCAGGGGCGGAGCTTATTAGGGGCAGGAGGGGGCCCTCGCCCATCCAAAATTTTCAGTAAGTAATGGTATCTTGTAGCCCTTTGAGTTACGGACGTTTGGTCTTTTAAATCAATTAAGTCGGAGTCCGTATGAAGAAGGTATGACAAAAATTGTGAAGGCCCGCATATTTTGTTTTCATCTACAATTTACTTCATTATTTTATATATCTTGGGCATTTTTATCTTGAAATCAATTAAAACTAAAGTTTAAGAAGTTAACTTACATAATATACAATTAGAATCAGTATTGTCACCTAAAATGCATATAATATATGCAATTTTGTTCACCAAAATTAGTGTTTTTTCTTGCTAATAACAGAACACACATTGTAACGACCCTGAAATTTCCAACGTTTATTTATTAATAATTATTATTATTAATACGTGTGATAAAACGGATGTATGTTATTACATTTACATGTTGCCATGATTGCCCGTACTTGACTTTTAAGTGCCCGAAACGTCTTTGTGACACCCGGAACTTTCACGAATAATATTTTTAGATATTATTTACATTCATGATTAAATTTATTAATCATTTTAATTCACTAAGGCTATTAGTTAGTTACTTGGGCTTTAATTGGTTTAACTTGTGATTTATTTGAACTTGGGCTTTGTTAGTGTAATGGACTCATGTTATTGGACTTCCAAGCCCACCCTACATTTTGTAATGGACCATTTAGCCCACTCTTGCAACTTGTAAGCACCATTTAACATGTAACTAGTTCGTTACTTCCTTTAGAATCTTGTTATCATATAATTCCCATGTAAACACACCAAGTAACCAACTTTTGAAGCTTTACATGCTAGAGACCACCAAACAAAGCCCTCCCCCCTTGTGAGCTGCTGCTGGCCGAAAGTTTTAGGCCTTGGGAGTGCCTTTTTTATTTCATTTTATGTAATACTACTTCACTTGTATTCCCTCTCATTCAAACACACACTTTACTTGCTTCATTTTCTCTCTTTCTCTCATCTTGTAAGTGACTTGAAACAATTAATTCTCTTCTCTTTTTACTTCTAAAAACCGAAATCTACATCTTCATCATCACCATTCTTTTATTTAAATGTTACTTGTCTTTGATTACTAGTTATTTAAATCATGTTGTTGTTACTTACTTTGTAGTTTCTTGTTACTTAATTACTAGCTTTCAAGAATCAAACTTACTAGTTTGAATTCTTCATAATATCTTGTGTTTTCAAGAACAAACAAGAACTAAGCTTACTAGTTTATGTTCTACATATGTTGCATCAAAAGATTTAAGTTCATGGTTTTATAAAATCATACTTGTAAGTCATGGAAGTAAACTTAAAGTTTACTTTACTTAAAGATCAACTTTGGTTGAATCTTTAAAAAGTATGAACAACCATGAATCTTTTTCTTGTTTATTTAAGTTTACTTCTTCTTGCACTTTAATTTCATGTAGTTAGTTTATATGGTCAAGTACTACAAGTTAGTCTTGATCTCATATCTCTTGAACAAATTAAGTTAACCTTGGAAGTTCAAGAACACACAAATAAGTTTTCATTAAATATAACTTTGGATCTAGACTTTTGAGTCTTGGATCTTCAAGATCAAACTAAGAACTATGTTCTACTACTTACGATCTTGATTAGTTAGTTTACTTTCAAGTTTGTAACTTATTATTAGCTTTAAAGTCCATGTATGTGTTAGATCTAAGACTTTGATGCAACTTTGGTTCATCAAACTTCATACAACTCTTAAGTGAGTTGTGCTTCATGTCTTGGACTTGCACATGGGTTATGATGGTCAAGACTTGGTTAAGATGATGTAGATACATCAATGAGTTGTACACTTGAAGCTATATGCATCAAGGATGAGAACCATGATGAACATCAAGCACCAAGACCACCGGAACCCTTTTAAACTCACTGCTTCTGTCCAAAACCTACTGACCTGATGCTTCTGGAATAGACCAGTAGACCTGGGCTGTTCTAACCTTGATTTTTAGATAGAACTTTTCGAGTAGATAACTTCTCATATAGGACTCGTCTTAATCCGAGTTACGGTTTAGGATTTATGGCCCTCCGATCGTTACTATGTCCTTTAACGTTGTGCAGAAATTTCTGACCTACTCGCACTTAGACCGCCGCCACGGTCAAACCAAGACGAGTTTGCTTCTGTAAATTTTACCACACTTAAGGGACTCATAGACGGAGCCATGGCCACTGGTCTCACCTTAATTCAGTAAGGGTAGAGGCCGTGGTGATTGACTGAAGTCAGACTTTGTTGAAAACTACTTTCATAAACGAAACTTACTTTACGCCTTTTGTTTGATGATGAATGATGATGACCCTTAAGACCTTAATTACATACTTTTAAACCTATTAAGACGATTTACTGACTTAGTACTATTTGACTTAGGTTGAGGACTTCGGACCATTTACTTGCACACCTTTCCCGACTACTACTTTACCGCTACATATCATTGTGAGTTATAGCATTCCCTTTTTACTTTAACTTATTTTGGGAACTGAGAATACATGCGGATTTTATGTTTTACATACTAGGCACGAGTACTTAAACTTATATATGTGTTGGTTATACAACGGCATAAACATTCCCTTTAGCTCGGTAACGTTTAATCATTGGTTTTTGAACCGTGAACGTGAATCTTAGATATGGATCCATAGGGTTTGACATCCCCACTCGGGCTAGTCGCGCTAGCATTTAACGAGTGTTTAATACTTCGTAGACATACGCACTTGCCAAGTGTACTTTCAGGGGGTATAAACGTTAAGTTAGTTACCAAGTGCCCACGGTTAACATATACTTTATCATACTGTTTTGAAACGCTCTTTGTAGCACTGAAATCTCGTGGCCTACCTTACATACTGTTATACTTAAACTATAGCTCACTAACCTTTGTGTTGACGTTTTTAAGCATGTATTTCTCAGGTGCTTGAGGTTGCTTCCGCTGTGTACTAGTCGTGCTGTAGAACCCGCTGCTTAGAGTTGTTATCGCATGACTACTTATCTTGCATTCAAACTTATTTACTTTTGAAACTATGTTATGTAACGACCTTTGGGGTCACGTACACTTATTTATTTGCTTCTACTTAGTGAAGCATGCTTTTGAAATGTAAAACATTTGATGTCGGTTATGACATCACCTTTTTATCGTGAATGCAACTTCTTTAATTACAGCATATAGTACTTAACCTTGTAATGATCCTGTTGTTGATGATTCGTACACGATGGTTTTGTACGGGGCGTCACATTTGGTATCAGAGCATTGGTTGTAGGGAATTAGGTTGCATTAGTGAGTCTAAGACCGACCCGAGTAGGATTCACTAATAGGACTAATCTACAACTTCCTAGTTTACTTGTTTCCGCTGAGCTTACTTCATGCTAATGCTTACTTTTTCTGCTATATGCCGTATGCTACTACATGATTTCACTACTGCATGATATTACTTGCTTTCAATTGCATGCTACTTCTGTACGATTCGTTATTATTGCCATGCTACTTATTGTTATACATGATTTAAACTGTTGGCCTATTATTTGCTTGCTTTATGACATACTGACATGGAAAATTTATTTTTCCTTGTTCAGATGTCGGATGTTCCACCTGCTGGCATTTCGGGCAGTACAGACTCAGACCCCGTCGCCCTACCTACTGCTACACCTGCTGCTGCTACTGCCGATACACCGGCCCCGACACCCACTAGTGATCGCAGCGCTTCCACTTCCGGAGATGGTACTAGTGCACCTGCCCCAGTTTCTGCTCCCGGACCCTCGAGGTCACAGCCCCGCATTGGTGGTATTGAGATCCCCGCAGAGTTAGGGGAAGGGCCGTTTCATAACCACATGCGCACGCCTTGCCGACGCACTCCCGACGGACGTTTAGTCGTGATTCCGCCAGGCAGACACCGACAGATGTTGGCCGCCTTCGGACGCTTTGGATTACCAGCTCAGCCACCAGTGTCACCACCACACGATTCGGATGACTCATCATCCGCCGATTCATCATCATCAGACGACTCCAGCGATGATGAGGATCCTGCTGATAGACCTATTCAGGCACCCTCCACCCCGTCGAGGAAGCGGTACCGTTTCGACGGCACCGTCATTCCAGGGGTGAATGGAGGTCGTGCTTTTACTGACGCTTTTGGCCATCGTCGTAGGGTTACTGCTCGTAAACGAGTTGTGCCATACCCTGCCGACCCACAGATACGTAAGGTTCCCCGTTACGTATTGACTATTCCTGGAACCGTACCACCTAGATTTAGATACAGACCACTTACATTTAGGGACGTACCATCTACATCCGGAGCCGGACCATCTACATCAGCACCACCGGCACCACCCGCCCCACCTGCACCGCCTGCCCCACCAGCTCCCTCTAACGAGGAACTGATGAGGGAGGTTGAGACTCTCCGAGCTCGAGTCACTGAGCTCGAGGAGCAGTTGGCTCGAGGAGCAGTTCACCCGCCTTCACCGTAGGACTTTGTATTTAGATTTCATGATGTAATCTAGATATAGTTTCATGTATTTCATATGTATTGTACGAACTTATTCGGATGTATGAAACTTATTATTATTAATGAATGGAACTTTGCATTATTTAATTCTTGCACGATGTTCTATTTACATTGTTGTACGATGATTCTGTGGTATTTGTACCTAGATGCATTATTTAATAACATGTGATGTTTTGATTCCATGATTGGTCACTATATACTGTATTATTACTACTTGCATGCTGGATTTTGACTTGGGTCAAAACTTTTGTTTATAATACCATGGCTAACGGAAGATCCACACCTACCGCTGCCCAGATTGAGGACATGATCAACGAACGGGTCGCTGCAGCCCTAGCAGAAAGAAATCTCGAAGCTCCACCGCTACCACCACCGGTTATTCCACCCGTTCGAAATGGGTGTACATACAAGGAATTCCAGAGCTGCAAACCGCATAACTTCAGCGGCACCGAGGGACCAGTTGGTCTCACCAGATGGTTCGAGAAACTTGAATCAGTATTCCGAGTTAGCAACTGTTCGGAGGATAATAAGACCAAGTTTGCATCTTGTATGCTATCTGACGGCGCGCTAACGTGGTGGAACACGTTAGCTCAAGCGAAAGGTATCGATGAGGCGTATACTTTCGAAATACGCTACTCCATGAGCCCCGTAAGGGAAGGAGTAAATGGTCATTCCTCGATTCTCGATGGGTCTGCTTCTTCCCGTCATCTCAGCTCTCGCCATTTCAACTACGCCATGGGAGGAATTCAAGGCGGCTATGATTGATGAGTATTGTCCGAGAACCGAAATTCAGAAGATGGAAATTGAATTCATGCAGTTGAAGGCCGTAGGGAACGATCTTAACAGTTACAATCGTAGGTTTTTGGAGTTAGCATTAATGTGTCCGACCATGGTCACCCCCGAATTCAAGCGCATGGAGAAATACTTCTCGGGACTCCCTAAGTCCATCAAAGGAAATGTCACCTCATCCAAACCACCGAATGTTCCCGAAGCAATGCGCATGGCGCATACTCTCCTGAATCAAATCATCCTTGACGAGCCGGAGAAGGCTAAGTTTGAAGCCGGTAGTAGTAAAAAGAGGAAATGAGACAACAACCATAACAACCACAAACCACAACAACAACAACAACAACAACAACAACAACAACAACAACAGGGGGAGAAACTACGATCAAACCCCCGCCAAGAGGCACAACAACGGTGGAAATCCTAATCCCAACAACAACACCAACTCCAACCCGAACTACAAGGGAACCCTACCTCAATGCAAGAGGTGTTACAAACACCACATTGGGTATTGCAATGTTGTCTGTGAGAAATGCCAACGGGCTGGGCATATCGAGAAAGACTGCAAGGTCACCACTTTGAATGGGAAGCCGAACACCAATGGACCTAAGAAGTGCTACGAATGTGGACAGACGGGCCATTTCAGAAATGCATGCCCCAACAAGCGAAAAGACGGAGGACCACCCCGTGGTAGAGATTTTAATGTTAATGCAAGGGATGCACGCGATAACCCCGACTTGGTGACAGGTATATTCAAAATCAACAATCTTTTAGCTTCTGTCTTGTATGATACTGGTGCGGATAGAAGTTATGTATGTAGACATTTTTGCGATAAGATTAATTGGTCATTAGTCCCGTTAAAAGAAAGTATGCTTGTCGAGGTCGCAAATGAAAAACTTGAAAAAGTTGACCACATTAGTCGAGGAGCTATTATCAACATAGTTGGTGCAGATTTCGAAATTGATTTGATACCTATCAAACTGGGAAGTTTTGACGTGATCATTGGTATGGATTGGTTGAGCAAGATAAAGGCCGATATTATCTGTGGAGATAAAGCACTATGCATACCACAAGGAGATGGCGAACCACTGGTTATCTATGGAGAGAGATGTACCTCGAAGTTGAACCTCATTAGTTGCGTGAAAGCGCAAAAGATTATGAAGAAGGGACGTTTTGCTGTCCTAGCACATGTGAAAGCGGTAGAAACTGAGGTGAAGAGCGTGAACGACGTTCGAATTGTGAACGAATTTTTCGATGTCTTCCCTGAAGAATTGCCTGGATTACCGCCGCCTAGAGCCGTAGAATTTCAGATTGATTTAGTGCCAGGAGGTGCACCTGTAGCTCGCGCACCTTATCGACTCGCACCTTCCGAGATGCAAGAATTACAAAGCCAACTACAAGAGCTGTTAGACCGAGGATTTATTCAACCAAGCTTCTCGCCTTGGGGCGCACCTGTGTTGTTTGTGAAGAAGAAGGATGGATCCTTTCGTATGTGTATCGACTACCGTGAGCTCAACAAATTGACAATCAAGAATCGGTATCCTCTTCCACGAATTGACGATCTTTTTGATCAACTACAAGGATCGAGCGTTTATTCAAAGATCGATTTGCGATCCGGCTATCACCAGTTGAGGGTGAAGGAAAGTGACGTGATGAAGACTGCATTCAGAACCCGTTATGGTCATTATGAGTTTCTCGTGATGCCATTCGGTTTGACAAATGCACCTGCCGTGTTCATGGACCTCATGAATCGTGTCTGCAAGCCTTATTTGGACAAGTTTGTTATCGTCTTCATAGATGATATCCTCATCTACTCTAAGAGCGAAGAAGAACATGAGCAACACCTCCGATTAGTGCTTGAACTCTTAAGACAAGAGCAACTTTACGCCAAATTCTCCAAGTGTGAATTTTGGTTAAAGGAAGTACAGTTTTTGGGTCATGTTGTGAGCGACCAGGGTATCAAAGTTGATCCCGCCAAGATTGAAGCCATCAGCAAGTGGGAGACCCCCACTACTCCAACGCATATTCGCCAATTCCTAGGTCTCGCCGGTTATTATCGAAGGTTTATCGAAGGATTTTCTCTGATTGCTCGTCCTTTGACCGCGCTGACTCAAAAAGGGAAGAAGTTCATTTGGGAACCCGCACACGAATCAGCATTCCAAACTTTGAAGAAGAAGTTAACCTCCGCACCTATTCTATCGCTTCCCGAAGGCAGTGACGATTTCGTTGTTTATTGTGATGCATCGAAGAGTGGTTTTGGTTATGTACTGATGCAACGATCAAAGGTTATTGCCTATGCCTCCCGCCAATTGAAGATTCACGAGCGGAACTACACTACGCATGATCTTGAACTTGGAGCCGTTGTCTTTGCGCTCAAATTGTGGAGACATTATTTGTATGGAACTAAGAGCACTATTTTCACCGATCACAAGAGTCTCCAGCACATCTTTGATCAAAAGCAACTGAATATGAGACAGCGTCGATGGATCGAGACGCTCAACGACTATGATTGCGAACTCCGTTATCACCCTGGCAAGGCCAATGTTGTAGCTGACGCTTTAAGCCGAAAGGAGAGGACGGCACCTCTTCGTGTTAGGGCTCTGAACATCACCATCCATTCGAACCTCAACAGCCAGATCAGAGTAGCCCAAGTTGAGGCTCTCAAGGAGGAGAACATATCTCACGAACATTTGAACATACTTGTCTCTCGATTCGAGGTTAGGGAGTCTGGACTCCGATGTTATGCCGGAAGAATTTGGGTACCCCTTTATGGAGATCTACGGAACCTGATACTTGATGAAGCACACAAGTCGAGATATTCAATTCATCCTGGAGTGGGTAAAATGTACCACGACCTTAAAGAACAGTATTGGTGGCCGAATCTTAAGAAGGACGTTGCAACTTATGTTGGGAAGTGTTTGACTTGTTCGAAAGTTAAGGCCGAACATCAGAGACCTTCTGGGTTACTTCAACAGCCGGAAATCCCACAATGGAAGTGGGAAAGGATCACAATGGATTTCATTACTAAGCTGCCGAAGACGGTGGGCGGATACGATACTATTTGGGTTATTGTTGACCGCCTTACCAAATCTGCACACTTTCTAGCGATGAAGGAAACTGATACAATGGAGAGACTTGCTCAATTATACATCAAGGAGGTAGTGTCTCGTCATGGTGTACCTTTATCGATCATCTCAGATCGCGATCCCCGATTTGCTTCTAGATTTTGGCGTTCTTTGCAAGAAGCCATGGGAACTCGTCTCGACATGAGCACTGCATATCACCCTCAGACTGACGGGCAAAGTGAACGAACGATTCAGACCTTGGAGGACATGTTGCGTGCATGTGTTATTGATTTTGGAAAGGCCTGGGAAAGGCATTTGCCACTCGCCGAATTCTCGTACAACAACAGTTATCACTCAAGCATTAATGCTGCACCTTTTGAAGCATTGTATGGCCGTAAGTGCCGATCTCCTATTTGTTGGGCCGAAGTAGGCGAAAAGCAAATCACCGGACCCGAGGTGGTCCACGAAACCACGGAGAAGATTGATCAGATTCAAGCTAGACTTAAGACTGCCCGTGATCGCCAAAAGAGTTATGCCGATCTTAAGCGTAAAGACTTTGAATTCAACATTGGTGATCGTGTAATGTTAAAGGTTGCACCTTGGAAAGGTGCGATCCGTTTTGGAAAACGTGGAAAGTTGAACCCACGATACATTGGTCCTTTCAAGATCTTGGAACGTGTTGGACCAGTTGCATACCGTTTGGATCTACCAGCACAATTGAGCTCAGTTCATCCTACCTTCCATGTATCGAACTTGAAGAAGTGTCTTGCCGCACCCAAACTTATCATACCACTTGAGGAACTTACGATTGACGACAAACTCCACTTTGTGGAAGAACCAGTTGAGATTATGGATCGTGAGATCAAAACTTTGAAACGCAACAAGATTCCAATTGTACGAGTACGATGGAATGCCAAACGAGGACCTGAGTTTACTTGGGAGCTAGAGGATCAAATGGTGCGGAAGTATCCTCACCTTTTCCTAACTCCTCCATCTACCTCAGCTTAAATTTCGGGACGAAATTTTCTTTAACAGGTGGGTAATGTAACGACCCTGGAATTTCCAACGTTTATTTATTAATAATTATTATTATTAATACGTGTGATAAAACGGATGTATGTTATTACATTTACATGTTGCCATGATTGCCCGTACTTGACTTTTAAGTGCCCGAAACGTCTTTGTGACACCCGGAACTTTCACGAATAATATTTTTAGATATTATTTACATTCATGATTAAATTTATTAATCATTTTAATTAACTAAGGCTATTAGTTAGTTACTTGGGCTTTAATTGGTTTAACTTGTGATTTATTTGAACTTGGGCTTTGTTAGTGTAATGGACTCATGTTATTGGACTTCCAAGCCCACCCTACATTTTGTAATGGACCATTTAGCCCACTCTTGCAACTTGTAAGCACCATTTAACATGTAACTAGTTAGTTACTTCCTTTAGAATCTTGTTATCATATAATTCCCATGTAAACACACCAAGTAACCAACTTTTGAAGCTTTACATGCTAGAGACCACCAAACAAAGCCCTCCCCCCTTGTGAGCTGCTGCTGGCCGAAAGTTTTAGGCCTTGGGAGTGCCTTTTTTGTTTCATTTTATGTAATACTACTTCACTTGTATTCCCTCTCATTCAAACACACACTTTACTTGCTTCATTTTCTCTCTTTCTCTCATCTTGTAAGTGACTTGAAACAATTAATTCTCTTCTCTTTTTACTTCTAAAAATCGAAATCTACATCTTCATCATCATCATTCTTTTATTTAAATGTTACTTGTCTTTGATTACTAGTTATTTAAATCATGTTGTTGTTACTTACTTTGTAGTTTCTTGTTACTTAATTACTAGCTTTCAAGAATCAAACTTACTAGTTTGAATTCTTCATAATATCTTGTGTTTTCAAGAACAAACAAGAACTAAGCTTACTAGTTTATGTTCTACATATGTTGCATCAAAAGATTTAAGTTCATGGTTTTATAAAATCATACTTGTAAGTCATGGAAGTAAACTTAAAGTTTACTTTACTTAAAGATCAACTTTGGTTGAATCTTTAAAAAGTATGAACAACCATGAATCTTTTTCTTGTTTATTTAAGTTTACTTCTTCTTGCACTTTAATTTCATGTAGTTAGTTTATATGGTCAAGTACTACAAGTTAGTCTTGATCTCATATCTCTTGAACAAATTAAGTTAACCTTGGAAGTTCAAGAACACACAAATAAGTTTTCATTAAATATAACTTTGGATCTAGACTTTTGAGTCTTGGATCTTCAAGATCAAACTAAGAACTATGTTCTACTACTTATGATCTTGATTAGTTAGTTTACTTTCAAGTTTGTAACTTGTTATTAGCTTTAAAGTCCATGTATGTGTTAGATCTAAGACTTTGATGCAACTTTGGTTCATCAAACTTCATACAACTCTTAAGTGAGTTGTGCTTCATGTCTTAGACTTGCACATGGGTTATGATGGTCAAGACTTGGTTAAGATGATGTAGATACATCAATGAGTTGTACACTTGAAGCTATATGCATCAAGGATGAGAACCATGATGAACATCAAGCACCAAGACCACCGGAACCCTTTTAAACTCACTGCTTCTGTCCAAAACCTACTGACCTGATGCTTCTGGAACAGACCAGTAGACCTGGGCTGTTCTAACCTTGATTTTTAGATAGAACTTTTTGAGTATATAACTTTTCATATAGGACTCGTCTTAATCCGAGTTACGGTTTAGGATTTATGGCCCTCCGATCGTTACTATGTCCTTTAACGTTGTGCAGAAATTTCTGACCTACTCGCACTTAGACCGCCACCACGGTCAAACCAAGACGAGTTTGCTTCTGTAAATTTTACCACACTTAAGGGACTCATAGACGGAGCCATGGCCACTGGTCTCACCTTAATTCAGTAAGGGTAGAGGCCGTGGTGACTGACTGAAGTCAGACTTTGTTGAAAACTACTTTCATAAACGAAACTTACTTTACGCCTTTTGTTTGATGATGAATGATGATGACCCTTAAGACCTTAATTACATACTTTTAAACCTATTAAGACGATTTACTGACTTAGTACTATTTGACTTAGGTTGAGGACTTCGGACCATTTACTTGCACACCTTTCCCGACTACTACTTTACCGCTACATATCATTGTGAGTTATAGCATTCCCTTTTTACTTTAACTTATTTTGGGAACTGAGAATACATGCGGATTTTATGTTTTACATACTAGGCATGAGTACTTAAACTTATATATGTGTGGGTTATACAACGGCATAAACATTCCCTTTAGCTCGGTAACGTTTAATCATTGGTTTTTGAACCGTGAACGCGAATCTTAGATATGGATCCATAGGGTTTGACATCCCCACTCGGGCAAGTCGCGCTAGCATTTAATGAGTGTTTAATACTTCGTAGACATACGCACTTGCCAAGTGTACTTTCAGGGGGTATAAACGTTAAGTTAGTTACCAAGTGCCCACGGTTAACATATACTTTATCATACTGTTTTGAAACGCTCTTTGTAGCACTGAAATCTCGTGGCCTACCTTACATACTGTTATACTTAAACTATAGCTCACCAACCTGTGTTGACGTTTTTAAGCATGTATTTCTCAGGTGCTTAAGGTTGCTTCCGCTGTGTACTAGTCGTGCTGTAGAACCCGCTACTTAGAGTTGTTATCGCATGACTACTTATCTTGCATTCAAACTTATTTACTTTTAAAACTATGTTATGTAACGACCTTTGGGGTCACGTACACTTATTTATTTGCTTCTACTTAGTGAAGCATGCTTTTGAAATGTAAAACATTTGATGTCGGTTATGACATCACCTTTTTATCGTGAACGCAACTTCTTTAATTACAGCATATAGTACTTAACCTTGTAATGATCCTGTTGTTGATGATTCGTACACGATGATTTTGTACGGGGCGTCACACACATTAGACAAAATTTGGCCCCTCCAAACGCAACGTTCAAACTCCGCCACTGAGTCTATATTGTTCATGCCATTGCCATTTCACCATTGCCTTTTTAGTATACAACCAAAACTAAGGAAAAAAACTGTGCTTCACAGTAGTTGTTTGGTGGTAATTGAACGTAAAAAAAATATTAAGGAATGAAAAAAGAAAGGAAAAAAGTTGAAAATAAGATAATGAAAAAAGTTTTCAATAAAAAAACGAAAAAAAGAAAACATTTTACCCCTGAAGTTAATAGTAGTACGAGCCTGCCACTGTAAACAGTGGCATATTCACCCCTTTTAGTATGTTTTATAAAATAATAATATAATTTCTTGAAACTAATATACTTTCGATTCATTTGTAAAATTTGACATGATTTGTTTAGTCAAAACTAGTTTGGTGGTCCGCGCTTTGCTGCGGGTTTTGAACGACCATTACACTAACATCTAAAAATACGATTTCTGTCTATACGTTAATCAAAAAACAGGACCAATAATGCAGCAACCTGTGACATGCATGTAGTGATATCTACAATACAAATTAAACATGTTTAGCTATTTTTCCAGAACAACGGGTCATTATACTATGAACGCCCATTATGTGTAAGAACTGAAGAATCATAAGCATTATGATTATGATGATCAGCGGATATTATTATTTGTTCAGCATTTTAGTTGTTGCATAATTCCACTATTTTAGCTGTTGCATAAATCCATAAACAAACAAAGATCAAGAAGGAAAAAGTGAAGCTTTTATTACCTTAGATACAACTCGTGGTTTGATATTATTAATCACATTGTGACATTAGAAAGGGTCATCCCATTTCAGATCATCCCACTTCTTAATCATAGTCTCAAATCTTCTTGTGATGGATGAGCGGGTAAATCTTTGCAGCCACTACCTTCACTCTTTCTTTTAATAATGTTGGTGCACCATGTTTGTCTGTGGCAAAACATACAACCCATAAATGTTCGTTTTTCGTTCTTCTTCTTGAAGGCATTAAAACAAACACATAGCGTGTATACACTAATAATTATGAGGTAGCTGCAATATATCATTGCTTATGTATGCAATGTCGGCAAATGATCAAATCTAATAATCTTAAGTAGAAGCAATCCAAAAAACGTACCATCGGCTGACTCCATAATGCAATGAAATCATCGTATATCTTCAAGCCTTTTTTAACGGACAATCGATTGCTGTAAATCCATGAACTGTAGACGAATTCATTAATTAAAGCAATACATGGTACAAAAATATATATATAAGTACAAATTACTTTTGTAAGAAACGGTACCTAATTGTTACCAAGGGTTGCAATAAATTCTTCCACATCATAGATACAACAAAATAATCAAAGGATATCAGCCATATTAAATGTAAATAGTCTGTTTATTAAGTAATCAATGTAAATTAATAATGAAGGGTTGATGAATGGAGTTAAATGGTTGTGTAAGGGTAAAGGTTTTTGTGGAAGAAGGTGTTTATGAAGGGAGTTGTACATTGTAAATGTTAAAACACTGATATATATTTAAGGTAAGGAGGTCTTCAACTGCCATTAAGAGCATATTTTAGCAGAGTTATGCTATGTACATTCAAAAACTATATGCTATTTTTAGGAGATAACTACTGATTGAAGTTTTAAACAGCCTATTACATTGCCTGAGAGGCATATTTTAGGGTACTAACCATAAAAGACTTTATCAGGAGGGTCTACATCCCTGGAAACTCACACATGACCCTGCTCACAACAACCATGATAACATAACTAATTTCTTCAAGAACATGACCTGACTCGTTCCTCATACCAAAATGTAGCATCACAGTTGTTACAATTGTAACTACAGTCACCTAGGTCTTGATAAATTGAAGATACACCTGATCGAAAAACAAACAAAATCAGGAAAATAGTTGTAAAAAGATTAATTATAACAACAATTAAAAAAATAGCAGTACATGAAAAACTAAGACATCCAATTTC
This sequence comes from Rutidosis leptorrhynchoides, assembly GCF_046630445.1. NCBI lineage: Eukaryota > Viridiplantae > Streptophyta > Magnoliopsida > Asterales > Asteraceae > Rutidosis > Rutidosis leptorrhynchoides. The sequence goes on from NC_092337.1 coordinate 389,428,239, forward strand.
AAAACATCATCAGCATACCTTCAGAATTGAAGATCCCAACATTTAAATCAATAGGTGTTTGGCGTCTGTGATCACACTCGATAAACGATTGTATCAAAGACTTGCGACCCATTTTAAAAAGTAACCAAAAGCAAGTTAATAGCAGCTGCGTAGATAAAAAAAATATGATGTAAAAGAACAATATCAACATGACATAATAGCCTTATTAGGAGGAGCATCATACGCACTGGAATCCGAGAAGAATGTGATTCACTTGCAGAGCTTCTAAAAGGATCAACATCAGAAGATAACTGATAAGAAGCGCGCGAATAAGGAAAGAATAGAAAAAAAAAATACTTGTTTACCTTTTAGTGTTCCATACCAACTAATTCAACCCAAATACTCGTAAGCTGCTACTATATTCAGATGACATGCCCTGCACAATCTGCATATAACAATTGTACCAAGACTCTATTAGTTTCTGTAGTCTTCAAACTTAGCACCTACAAATAAAACAAACGAACATTTTTTAAAACTCTTACGTAGTCTTTTGACCCACCCAAGCGTTGCTACGGTATGTTTCGGGTGTCAGTTGACCGGTCACTGATCATGTAACAAACAAAATGAATGACTTCAGTTTGCGTTCCACTGACTTGTAAACTTAATGCGCATGATAGGTCATATATGAAGACAACATGTAAAAGATTATACAAACTCAAATTTTGAATATAAACAACCTGTAGAGGTACTGCTTTAGAAACGCTTCCACAGAAAATGAACATACAACGGAATGAGATTATAACACATATTACAAAACAGTATAAGATTTTATCTTGGGTTTCCGCAACCGTAACCTTTTTCTGATTGTATACTTTTTTTGTCCAACGGTGATTTGAACTTTCTTCACTGGTGATTTGGCAACCTTTGTTTGATTTTCATCTATGGATGTAGCTTCCTCGATACGTTTTAGTTTTAGTTTAAGTATATAATCTGCTCTTAGACCCGTCCCGATCAATGGTAACAAATGCATACCATCAGTCTAAGAAGTAGCCCATAATAATAGCTTCTATCACCCATAGAGTACTCATAATACTTGATAAGCCACCAACTAACACAAAATAAAATCCAATAGTCATCCTGGCTACATAAATACAAATGGCATTTCTTACCTAAGCCAACTCTTGTAATCCAAATCTGACCATATCAGCAACCATAAACAGTCCATAAACTACTATATGTGTATCGTTGACCCTATCCAAAAATAAGATAACATAAATGACCCATATCAAATCTAAATAGCCAGATTTGACCCAATGCAATTGCAGAATTGATCCAATTTACATTACAACAGTAATTTGGATCGAAAATAATTTCCAACACCAACACCACCAGATTGTAGACCCCTATACTTATCTTCATGACCATTATAAAATCATAAAAAAGCAAATTCATCATATAGCAGCAGCAGAGTAAATAGAAAGAGCAGTTTCAGAAATGATCCAGATCTTCAACTTAATGACCAAATACACATGAATCCCAAAATACTCCCCTTCTAAAGAGATTAAAATGACCCTTTTTAATAGATACTTGTTAACTTCTTAAACAGAATTTAACTTGCAAAAAGGAACATTATCGAAATTTTTTTGAAATAGGTTTGTTACATTTCATATCATAAATATACCAAATTTGGTGCAGTAGATCAAAATATCAACCGTTACCAACCACATTAATATGTTCAGTTTGAGGAGTTGTCTGAGTTGGGATGACCCAAACCCAAACATATTATATACCAATCATTACAGGAAGGCCGGAAGAAATATTATATAGCCTATATTGTATTCAAAAACAGTTAACGCCATTAGTTACTGTTTTCAGCCGGAAGAATGAATTGCAAAACATAGAATAAGCGTATATTTAAACACAATTATAAAACTACTAAAACACGAAATCACACAGCAAAAAAAACCAAACCTGATGTAGGAAGATGTTGCACACAAACACCATGTTCATCACATCTTCCTCCATGGATTAAATCTGAAAAAATATTATAAATATGGTTATCTTTTTGCGCTTACATTTTTTTTTTTTTATGTGTGGGGCAAAATGGATGATCTGGATATGTTAGGTTGTGTGTCATAGTGGGTATTTTTTTGGTATGGGAACCTCTAAACACTTCCTATACTCCATAACTTTTTGACAATATTTATATAAACAGTAAATAATCATAGCTCAAGTTGTTTGTGTAACTTTTTTTGAACTTCCACTTGTAATCACAGTGCTTGAGTGATCTCTGAACTCCTGTTATGAAGACAACCATGATGAGAACTCCTGTTACTAATGACACTAATTTAGCCATGTTAAAAGGCCAAGCAAAGAGCTAACTTACGTTTTGAAACCCAATGTTAATGAATTTTACAACATATTAGACTTTTTCTCTGCAGGTCTTGAAAGGATCATTTAAACCACTGCATATTATTATTAACTATTTAATCTATTTCAACTTTATCTAAGTTATTAAGTTTTACCCATTCATCTTGGCTGCTTCAACTGGTCATCATGATAAATTCGTTTTGAAGGTTTTAAGTGGCATTTGTTTGGTGACTATAAGGACTATTTGCAATTGGAAAAAATCGTTTTGTTCAAGGAATGTTAGTGAATGGGTTGAAATTGCCACCTATACCAATGAGGCCAGGACACATGCATCTTTTCATATTTGATATTTACCAATTAGTTAGTGTGAGAGAAGAGAAGCAACAAAATAAAAAAAAAAAAAATCACATAATCTCATGATTAAGCAAATCGGGTTGTTAGTCTTTACACTCCAAATTTGTAAGCAAATGTGGCTACAATCTTTCTGTGTTCTTTATCATCTTTACTAAAAGGAAAAGTGTAGTAAGTACCTTTAAATTTGAGTAGATAGGTAAGAACAATTTGAGTTAAAACACAAAAAATTTGATGTTACAAAAACTAAATTCAGAGGCGGAAATTGACAAATGCGTACAAAACAAAAATAATCGAATCAATATAATGAAAGTAGAGAAGAATAGTTGCACAACCTATTTTTTGCCTAACTTTTTTTTTAAAGATCAAGTTCTTCCATAGTTCAAATTCTCGATTCAATAATCCACGTTTTAGCATCGTTATCATCATCTGCAGAACAACAACAACCAAAAAAAAAAAAGAAGATCAAAATCCTTACTTTTAGTTAAATTGGGCAAACGAAATCGATAAACATAATCAAGAATAAACCAAAAAAGAACAAATAGGTATAACCTGATTCACCTTCAACTTAGTACGCCAATTAATCGATGGAACCGAAATTTGAATCGAAAAGATATATTTAACTATTACATAGTATTCTTAATCCATCCATCTTAACACCTACAATCAGATTATCAGTAGCAATGAACATTTGCAATAATTAATTCATTTACTCTAAGGAACATAAAAAAAAGGAGGAAGAAAAAAATCAGTAAAATTCTATACACAATCATATGATAAGAATTTCAATCACAGCTCTAATAACGCTTCATTTGTATTGATTTTTGTATATTAATCTTTTATTGTAATAATCTCATTGCTTTATACGTAGATAAAAAAAGACAAAAACAAAAAAACAAAAAACAAAATTGTCAGAATTCATAGCAACACAAAGCATCAGATGCAAAATATGAATAAACAAAGACAATCGAAATGGCTAAACAAAATTCAAAAATAAAACTGAGGTATAACATGTAGAAAAACAGATAATAACTACATAATTAAAAAAAACAACCATAATATGCATATAAAGAGACATACTGATTCAAACTATAGATATACCTCAAATTGACTTTGAGATTGCAGAATCTAACAACTTTAGATTTCGAATACCTAATTTCACCAAAAGAGGAATAACACCTTATTTCATCGATTGAAAATCACAAACCCATAGGAATCGCTGCGTGGGTGTTGTAGGCGATGGTGATGGAGACGATGGTGACGGTGATGGAGACGATGGTCGATGGCGATGGAGATTGTAGAGTGATGTGCAGTCTCATTTGAGTTTAGGGTTTCAGAGTAGGATTTAAAAATAAAAAATAAAAAAAAATAAAAAAAAGGGAAGGGGAAAAAAGCTGCGATAGTGTAACAGTGGTTGGGGGTTTGTAGCAAATGGGATTCCAAGGATGAATACGCAATTTGGAGGAGGGTCGAAGAGGATAAAGATGATAGATGGAAGGAAGATGGTGTAAGAGGAAGGTAGGGAAGAAGGTACCAGAGGAATGGGGAAGAAGGGAGATGGGCGAGTGCCATTTAGTATAGAAATTAAATTAAATAAACGAAGGGTTACTGGTATAATGTGTAGTAAGGTTATACTGTAGCCGATATTTTACGTGAATTAGTATAGAGTTAAATGTCATCTATAGGACACTTTAACCGTATATATGAACGAATTCTCATTCGTTCTCATTAGAAATTTACATGAAACAACATACGTACTCTTATATGTGCATGCTACAAATATCTACATACAGGCGCGGAACTTAAATTTTTTATTTTATTTTTTATCAAGAGAGCCAGACCACAAATTGTACTATCACTATATCAGGAACACTACAGAAAGATTCCAATTTAGTTTGGTGACCTTTAATATCTTTAATAAATGTACGTACTAGTATATAGAAATTAAGAAAAAAAATACCTCATATAACAAAATTGTAGTTCTCGTTCGTTCAATTTCAAAGAGTTCATGAATAACAATTGTGACTTCGTAGGGGAATTTGAATCGAAGTACTGTATTTAGGTTATTTAATTTAATGGGTTTTTGGAAATTTTTGTAATCAGTCATATGTATCTTGCCCATTACCAATTTACAATAATACTAAGCAATCTCTGTTAACTTCAACAAGCGTCTGCTTTAACCGTTACATCTTAGAAGTTACAACTTCACAAGCGATAATTATGAACCCATTTGACCCGTAAAAATTGCTTATGCGTTAGACTTATGGGCCACATTCCAATATATTTGTATTTAGTTATATTATCATTCAATGTAAGTTTGATTATCTAAAAAAATCAAGTGAGACTACGTAAAAAAAAAACATATTACTCTCTGAAAAGATCAATTTGTAAAGAAGAAAGTACTTAGTAGAAAATTTGATACATACGGAGTAACTAAAAAGTTATGTTTTGCTCACTTCAAAATCACAAGTTGCGAACCATTTATTTTTCCATTTTCAGTTTTATATTGAAATTGTGTGTGGATTTACAATATGTGTTCTTTATAATAAGTAAGCTTAAAATATTTTGGACGTGAAAAACGTCTAACGTTAAGAATAATATCAGTTTTAAAACTAAGAAGCAAAACAACTATGTGGCTGTAGTTTAGTGGTAAGAATTCCACGGAGACCTGGGCTCGAATCCCAGCAGCCACAATTTCGTTTTGCTTTTTCAATTTCATGTAACTCTTGACCTTAAATTCTGAATTTAACAGTTGTATAACGTAACTCTTGAAGATATCCTTTTGTCAAGCCACATTTGTAGTTTTCATATTTTAGAGGGAACATGTGTTATGCCTTCTCATAACAGTTTAACTAATTATGGTCTCTTTTTATTTTCCGAATTTCAAAAACAAATATACGGAGTAGAAGTTTTCATCCATCATGTATCTTCGTGGTCAACTCTTTTAACAACAAAAATCCTCAAATGTTAAATTATTATTTCACTTTCAATAAAGCAAATGAAAAATTGTAAGAAAAAACTAGAAGCAATTTTTGGTGAAAACTTGACTTCCTTCTCAATAATCTCTCTATGTGTTTCCTGAGTTCCTTCCTTCTTTTTTAATACGGATCAATAAATACGCCCCTATGTTCGTTGGGTGATAGGTCTAGTGGGCCAGCAGAAGATGGGCCAGCAGAAGTGTAAATGTCAAGTGGGTCTAGGCAAGAAATGAGTCCGGTTAATGATGAGCCCAAAGTTAGAAGTTCCAGAAGGTATGTAGCTCGTGAAAGTGGACATGGTGAATTTAATTGTGGCTATGAGGACATGATCAATTTAAATGGGCAATAAGGCTGGAAATGATAATGTGCAGGTAATTGAAGATGTCAACAAAGTCAACTCTCAAGTCAATCCAAAAGTTAATGTTGAGGCTAGTACATCCGGGCCAAGGAGGAATGTGATCAAGCCATATTGACAGAAGATTATCAGCTCAATGTCAATAGAAGGAGGAAGAAGTAGTTAGTTAAATTTTGTTAAGCTGGTACAAGTGTCAAAATCTGGTAGTTTAGTTTGTTGCTGGTGAAGGGTCAGGATGAAAACATCTTGTAATAAAGTAGTGGCATTGTTAAAATTTATAAATTGTTCAAGCTTATTTTTTATTTATATTTGTAATTGTTATTTATTCTTTGGTTCTAGTGTTTGCAGAATAATGGTGTTTATACTGGAAGGATTGGCATTGCTGGATTCATTAAAGTGAAGGACTAAAGTTGACAAGTTATTGTAGATTAAAGCTGGAATCAAGTTGGAGGACCATATTGCATTTTTTAGAAGATTAAAGGGCTACTTGGGGACCAAGTTATTTTGGTGCATATATCTCATATTAGGGTTGCAGTTGTCTCCAACGATTCAGTCACTCATTCTCAATCCTGTGGTTTTCTCTTAAAAAACACAATCTTCAAAACCCTAATCATCTTCATCTTCATTAATCAGATCGATAAAGTGCTTCTGTTATTCATTCAATCAATCACTCTTAGTGATTGTAATTTTGCAGTTTGTTGTTTGAGAGATTTTAGTCTATTCGATTTTATTTTCGTCATAGTTAAGATTGTAATTTTGTTGATTGAAGTATTCTGTGATTGAATCTGATATATTTTACATGGAATCAGAGCGTACGGTTCGTTGATTCGTGTTTGATTTCATCATTCGATTGAAGAAATTTAGGGTTTGTTCGTTGGTTTGTTGAAACAAGGTTTTTTTTTTTGAAGTTCTTCTTTCTTTCTGGGTTCGATTGTGGATCTATGTTCTTCGCTCTCTCTTCTTATCAAAATTATTTGAAGAAACCCTAAATTAGGGTTAGGGTTTGTGAAATTTGGGCATCTTATCTGAAAGAGTCTTCCGCTGCTTCTTTCATTCGTTTCTTCTATTTTGTGGTGATCTACAACAAGATATATGGTTCAATCATTTATAATCTGCATCATAAGATAAATTATATCAAACAAAATGAAAACAGTTTATCTGATTATTATCACAGTTTGAATAGTTTATGGAAACAATATGATTGTATGATAACTGGTCCTGCTTGTACTTGTGGTAATGTTTGTAATTGTCCTGCTGGTGAATTTGTTAAAGAACAAAATAAGGTACAAAAACTAATGCAATTTTTGATGGGCTTAAATGATTGCTATATGTCTGTTAGAAGTAATATTTTGTTGAGAGGCCCCTTGCCTGATGTGAAAAGTGCTTATGCTATTTTGTCTAGGGAAGAATCACATAGAAATATAAATCTAAAAGAAAATGTGATTACTAAACCTCAAACATCTGCTTTTATTGCTCAAACTACTAATAAAGATATGAAATACAATAATAGCAGTTCAAGATTTAATAATGGAAGAGGGCCAAATTAAAATCTAAAATGTAAAAAATGCAATAAACTTGGTTACACCATTGATAGATGTTTTGAAATTGTAGGATATCCTCCTGGATATAAGAGAAACTTTAATAATAATAATAACTATAAGCCAAATCAAGGATATCAATCTCAAAACAATTTTAAAAGTGTTTCTAACAATACAACAGCTTCTAAAGAAGCAAGTACTAGTTCTTCTCCCCTTTCTTTCTCAAATGAACAGATGATGAAGCTTTTAAGCCTTATAAATGAAACACCTGAATCTAGTACTCAGTCTAATATGGCAGGTACTTTCTTTAATTGCAGTGTAAAGTTTAATGAAAATTTTAATAAATACTTTAATGCTCTTAATTCTCAATCTAAAAATGTTTTTAAGGGATGGGTTATTGATTTTGGTGCTAATCAACATATGACACTTTTTGAAAAAGGCTTATTCAATTTGGTAAATGTTTCGAATTTAAAGCTAACTGCTGGACATCCAAATGGTACTCAAGCATTAATTAAAAGTATTGAAAACTTAAAAATCAATGATCATATCACACTTTTTGATGTTCTTGTTGTGCCTGAATATTGTGTTAGCAATACTGTGTTAGCTTAATGTCTGTATACAAATTATCAAAAGATAATAAATTAAGTGTTAGGTTTGATGATAAAAGATGTTATATTCAGGATTTGAAGGACTTGAAAATAAAAGGGACTGGTAAACAGGATGGTGGATTATATGTTTTTGATGATACTCATGATTCTTCTTTTACTGCTAGTAATTGTGTGAGTAATTGTTATGCATCTTGTAAACTATGGCATGCTAGGCTTGGTCATCCTTCAGATCAAGTTCTTAATGTTCTTAAAACTAAACTTTCTTTAAAAGGAGATTTAAATACTGAACCTTGTGAAATCTGCCATAAGGCTAAACAAACTAGGTTACCTTTTCCATTAAGTGAACAAAAAACCACAAGTCTTGGTGATTTAGTTCATTTAGATCTGTGGGGTCCTTTTAAAATTCAAAGTAAAGAAGGTTTCAAGTATTTCTTAACTATTGTAGATGATTACTCAAGAGCTGTTTGGATTTATATGCTTAAAAGTAAAGAGGATGTGTATGACAATGTGTTTAGTTTTGTTCAACTAATTGAAAATCAATTTTCAAAGAAAGTTAAGATCATAAGTGTAGCGACCCGACCAAATCGTCATTGACGGCGCCGTCTACTTAGGTCCCGTTACGTGGTCATAAGTCTTTAAAACAACGTTTGACCAAAAGATATGTCGCATTCATTTCAAATGTAAAGGTTGTTCAAGTTTACAAGAATAGTTCCACCACAAGTTACGATACAAAGTTTTAAGTACAAATGAAACTTATGCGACACAATTTAAAAGTATTCAAAAGACGCTCCATGTATGCATATATACTCGACATCCAATGCAAGTATCAAAATAATGAGCGGAAGCATGTATCATGTATCGTTCAAGGACCTGAGAAAAACATAGAAATCTGTCAACGAAAACGTTGGTGAAATCATAGGTTTAAGTAAGTAAGTACAAGTGAACCACAAGATTTGCATCAATGAAATAATAGTAATACATTCCAAAAGTTTGTTTCACGAGCACCCAATTATCAATGCTTAACATTTCCTTCCATTGAACCCCATCACTTAGTGCTAGAACATACACTGTTTCTCGAAAATATATTTCATTCGTAAACGGTAGCGAACCGTTTGAATGTGGGTTTGTCAAACCCATATGGATCCATACAACATAAGTTCTCGCTTACACCCGGCAAGTGTAACTAATGATAATCGAATTGAGGATTTTGTTCTAAACTCGTATGTAGAATGTTTGTTTTCCTGTACTTGTGTTCACTTAGTAAAAGAAATGTTTATGTTTTCTCATCCCAAATGTAAGTTCAAAAAGAGTAAGAGTGGGACTATGATCTCACCTTGAATGCACGAGTAGTAAAGTACTTCAACAAGTAAATGTGTGCAAAGAACAATGCTAGTCTTGACCTAAACAAATAGGTTGTATCAATAACGATAGTCACGATTGGTCAAAGATGTTCAATTAGTCCTATGGCTCGTTACGACTCGATTAATATAGCATGTGAATCAATTTGTCAAGTTTCATGCACGATACAAGTAGTTAAGTATGTTAGAACGATTGTATAATCGTTTGGTTAAGTTTGACTAAAAGTCAAACTTGGTCAAAGTCAAGTCAACGGGGTCGGGTCGGGTATCCGACAATTTTCCCAAGACGAGAAGTCATATAAGAGCCTAATAGTCAAGTTTCATGTTAAACGGAGTTTTAGTTAAGCGGAAACATTTTTGTGACATTTAAAAACAAAAGAGAGTGGCCTGGGGCTTTTGCGCGGCGCGCACCCAAGTGCAATTTCTGGTCAGAACTCAACCAAGAAGGCAAACATCTGGGATCTCTGATTCTGCGCGGCGCGCGGGTAAATGCGCGGCGCGCAATACCTGGGAATCATGCAGTTTGCAGAAAAAAATGGTCCAAGTCACGAACCAAAATACAATATAACACATTTCATGCACCGAAAACACTTAAAACGCATAACCTATATCATTAGAAAGGTAATTTGACAAGGAAAACAACTAAGCACATTTCATCAAGCAATTCATCACTAACAACAACCAAAAACCACATTAAACGTTCATAATCAAAGTTTCAAGTTCTAAAACGCATTTTATGATTCGGGCAACCAATTTACATGTATGATATGCCGTTTCGAAGGTAATCATACACACATTGCAACAAAATTCTTATCTACAATATTTCATAGCATTTGGTGCATCAAAAGTTCATCTAAAGCTTATCAAACCCTAATCCAAGTTCACAAAATCACTAATCATGTTCTTGGAGTTTCCTTAATCAACCTATACATCAAAACGAAGCTAATGATACTAGTAACACTTTTAAAACATGCACTTTAACAATCTAACAACATTTGATCATTCAAAATCAAAGATTTAGCAAGCAAATTTTCATAATGAACTAGTTACACCAAAAACAACGAATCGAGCATACAAATTACATACACGACATCACGATGAGCCATAGACACTAATTAACAACTTTATAAGTCAAGAACACGAATTTAAAGAAATCTAGAGTTTTAGAAATGTTACCCAAACTTGATGATATTGGTATCAAAATGTAGAGGATGAAGAGAGGATCACAAATATGTAGTTTATTTTGTTGTAAGCCTCCTAGATCGAATTTAGATGATGATTGAATGAATTTGGTAAATGGGTGTGTGTTCTTGCTAGAGAGAAAGAGAGAGAGATGGAGATGATAATGAATGGGTGAAAGGGGTTTGACCCTTTGACCTAGTCAAGGGTTTGATCCCTTGTCAAGTTTAGTCCCTCAACTTTCGTTCGGGTGCGGGAATTACCTAAACGAGATAATTTAAAACGCGTATCAACGGGAGATGTTATAAACATATAACGGACTTTATATTAGTATAACGGAAAAGTAAATGGAAAAAGGCGGGATGTTACATTACCTACTCCTTAAAAGAAATTTCGTCCCGAAATTTAAGTAGGCGTAGTAGTCGTTGTTTCTTCCTCGAGATCTTGCGTTTCCGAATTCACGAATAGATGAGGATACTTCCTTTGCATTTGATCTTGTCTTTCCCAAGTAAACTCGGGTCCTCTTTTGGCATTCCAACGAACCTTGACAATCGGGATTCGGCTTTGTTTCAATGTCTTGACGGAGGTGTCCACAATTTCAACCGGTTCCTCCACAAAATGAAGTTTATCATCAATAGTAAGTTCTTCGAGAGGGATGACGATATCGGGTTCGGCAAGACACTTTTTCAAGTTAGATACATGGAAGGTAGGATGAACGGAGTTCAATTGAGGCGGAAGATCTAAACGATAAGCAACGGTTCCAATACGCTCCAAGATTTCGAAAGGACCAATATACCGCGGATTTAGCTTCCCGCGTTTCCCAAAACGGATTACACCCTTCCAAGGTGCGACTTTTAACATTACTCGGTCACCGACTTGAAATTCAAGATCGTTGCGTCGTTTGTCGGTATAGCTCTTTTGACGACTTCGGGCCGTCCTAAGCCTATCTCGGATTTGAACGATTTTCTCGGTGGTTTCGTGAATGAGTTCGGGTCCGGTGATTTGCACGTCGCCTACCTCGGCCCAACAAAGAGGTGAACGACATTTGCGGCCATATAGCGCTTCAAAAGGTGCGGCTTTAATACTCGCGTGATAACTATTGTTGTAAGAGAACTCGGCGAGAGGTAAGTGCTTGTCCCAAGCTTTTCCGAAATCAACCACGCAAACTCGTAACATGTCCTCTAAGGTTTGAATTGTACGTTCGCTTTGTCCATCGGTTTGAGGATGATATGCGGTGCTCATGTCTAAACGCGTTCCCAACGCTTCTTGCAATGTACGCCAAAATCTAGAAACGAAACGGCCATCTCGGTCGGAGATAATCGATAATGGTACACCGTGTCGGGCTACGATCTCCTTAATGTAAAGTTGTGCAAGTTTCTCCATTTTGTCCGTTTCTTTCATGGCAAGGAAGTGTGCGGATTTGGTGAGACGGTCAACAATAACCCAAATGGTATCATAACCGCCCGTCGTTTTTGGTAGCTTGGTGATAAAATCCATCGTTATCCTTTCCCACTTCCATTGCGGGATCTCGGGTTGTTGAAGTAGTCCGGACGGTCTTTGGTGTTCGGCTTTGACTTTGGAACATGTCAAACACTTGGAAACATAAGTAGCTACGTCCCTTTTGATGTTCGGCCACCAATATAGTTGTTTAAGGCCGTGGTACATCTTATTGGCACCGGGGTGAATCGAGTATCGTGACTTATGGGCTTCATCTAAAATAAGGCTTCGTAGATCCCCATAACTAGGCACCCAAATTCTTCCGGCGAAATATCGGAGTCCGGTTTCTTTAACTTCGAATCGAGAGGTGAGGACGTTCAAGTGTTCGAGAGAGATGTTTTCATCCTTGAGAGCCTCATCTTGGGCTACCCGAATTTGGCTATTAAGGTTGGTGTGAATGGTGATGTTTAAAGCTCGGACACGGAGAGGCACCGCTCTTTCTTTTCGACTTAAGGCATCGGCTACTACATTTGCCTTCCCGGGATGGTAACGAAGCTCGCAATCGTAATCGTTTAAGGTTTCAATCCACCTTCGTTGTCTCATGTTTAGTTGCTTTTGATCGAAAATGTGTTGAAGGCTTTTGTGATCGGTGAAGATAGTACTCTTGGTTCCATAAAGATAGTGTCTCCACATTTTAAGTGCAAAGACAACGGCTCCGAGTTCGAGATCATGTGTCGTATAGTTTCGTTCATGAATTTTGAGTTGTCGAGAAGCATAAGCAATGACTTTCGTTCGTTGCATCAATACACACCCAAAACCATGTTTTGAGGCATCGCAATATACAACAAAGTCATCATTGCCTTCGGGAAGTGACAAGATAGGAGCGGTGGTTAGCTTCGTTTTCAAGATTTGGAATGCGGATTCATGTTCGGTCGCCCAAATGAATTTCTTTCCCTTGTGAGTCAATGCGGTTAGAGGACGTGCAACCAAAGAGAAATTTTCGATGAATCTACGATAGTACCCGGCGAGACCCAAAAATTGACGAATGTGAGTAGGAGTAGTAGGAGTCTCCCATTTGCTAATGGCTTCGATTTTCGTTGGATCGACTTTAATACCTTGGTCACTTACAACATGACCAAGAAATTGAACTTCCTTTAACCAAAATTCACACTTGGAGAATTTGGCATAGAGTTGTTCTTGTCTTAAAAGTTCAAGCACAAGTCGGAGATGTTGTTCGTGCTCTTCTTCATTTTTAGAATAGATCAATATGTCATCGATGAACACAATAACGAATTTATCGAGATACGGTTTGCACACGCGGTTCATAAGATCCATGAACACCACCGGTGCGTTAGTGAGACCAAATGGCATGACAAGGAATTCATAACTACCATAACGAGTTCGGAAAGCGGTTTTGGAGACATCTTCTGAGACGACCCGACCCAATCCATAGGGACGAATACAACAACATATGATTACATCGCGAGGTACTTGACCTCTAAATGATACATTTTACAAACATTGCATTCTTTTCAAAAGACAAACTTTCATTTACATCGAAAATTAACAGGCATGCATACCATTTCATAATATCCAAACTATAAATGACCTAATCTGTCATTTATTTGATAATAATCTCTAATGAACTTCAACGACTCGAATGCAACGTCTTTGAAAATATGTCATGAATGACTCCAAGTAATGTCCTTAAAATGAGCTAATGCACAGCGGAAGATTTCTTTAACACCTGAGAATAAACATGCTTTAAAGTGTCAACCAAAAGGTTGGTGAGTTCATTAGTTTATCATAATCATTTATTTCCATCATTTTAATAGACCACAAGAATTTCATTTCCAGTTCTCATAAATATACGTCCCATGCATAGAGACAAAAATAATCATTCATATGGTGAATACCTGGTAACCGACATTAACTAGATACATATAAGAATATCCCCTATCATTCCGGGATCCTCCTTCGGACATGATATAAATTTCGAAGTACTAAAGCATCCGGTACTTTGGATGGGGTTTGTTAGGCCCAATAGATCTATCTTTAGGATTCGCGTCAATTAGGGTGTCTGTTCCCTAATTCTTAGATTACTAGACTTTAATAAAAAGGGGCATATTCGATTTCGATAATTCAACCATAGAATGTAGTTTCAATTACTTGTGTCTATTTTGTCAAACATTTATAAAAGCGCATGTATTCTCAGTCCCAAAAATATAAAGGGTAAAAAGGCAAATGAAACTCACGCATATAAATATTGTAAAACAGTTAATAAAACATTTGCATGTATTCTCAGCCCAAAAACGTAAAGAGTAAAAAGGGAAAATGAAACTCACCATACTGTATTTTGTAGTAAAAATACATATAACATCATTGAACAAGTGTAGGGTTGGCCTTGGATTCACGAACCTATATTAATTATATATATTTATATGACGGTCAATATTTGTCTAACAATTTAGGCCAAGTCATAGTGTACCACAATCCTAATGCTCGAGTCTGACTCAACAGCATAGTAACATGTTATATTACCCATGCTCAGTTAAAATTCTAGTAAAAGGTGACGTGTGAAACAACGTATCACAATTGGTTTCATAATCATAAAATAGTATTTTAGTTTTTATAGAAAGTCAATACTAAAATATTAACTGAAAAGTTAACGGAAAAGTCAAAATTCAAGGTCAAAAGTCAAAGGTTAAAGTAAAAACGAGGTCGCATGCAAAAATACAATAACTTATACAAAAAATGAATTTTCGGTCAAACATGCCTAAACGGCTTTTAGAAAAATTATCGGAGCTCTGATTGATAAACGGCCAAAGATAAAAGTTACACATTACCAAAAAGATTAAGCATAAATTTTACAGAAGTAAACTAAACCTAGACAACTCGTAGTTGCCAACGCGGTTTTGGCGTTTCAAAGTTAATTTTTCAGCTTTAATAAATTTACAAAAGTGACCGAGTAGCCTACTTTGGAGATTTTTAGAAAATTCCTCGAAACTCGGATTGACAAACGGACAAAGCCTGCAAATTCTAGTTACCACAAAGATATAACATGATTTTTGGCAAAAGTAAACACACATCAGGCCGACCATGACAACTGATACAACACTGACATTTTTAATAAAAAGTTTCAGCTCTTTTCAGAATTTTAAAATGTGACCAAACAGTCAACTTTGACGATTTTTAGAAAAATCGTCGAGACTCAAATTGACAACCGGCCAGAGTCGTTTGCTAGACCTTACAGCAAAGAATTCAGTGGTATTTTTTCTTAAATCTGAAACAACGCAGATCAGCGAGAATTTCAGTTCCCTTTTCGACATTTTTTCAAAATTTGCAAAACTTCTTTTGTCCATAACTTGACAACCGTTCAACGAAACGAGACGTGCTTTATATGAAAATTCATCTACTCGACGAGTAGAATCTAAATAACCACTTTTTATTACCCAGAAAATTAGTTCACTAATTATCATTAGCAATCTTAATTACGAAATTAATTGTTAAATTCATAACTTTCTAACCGTTCATCGAATTCATTCGATATCTAAATGAAAAGTTCTTAATTTTTCGCTAGCTTTCTAATGACATGCATATCTTATACCTTATTTCATCCCTAGTATAACAACCTTTAAGATTCAACATAACCTATCTAAGGGCAATATCAAATATACAAGCATGCATAATTTTATTTTCTCGAGCACTAGTCAGGGATACACTATTGATAAATAAAAGTTAAGTTATGAGTGCTCACGTATCAATATTGAGGTTCAATATTGTAGGAAAGGTACGTAGACGCAACGGAGATGACAAACACTAAATTGACCTCACGGGCATACCCATGAACCATACCCATCACCTCCATAGCCATAACTCATAATTTCCTTAGCCCTATCCTACTCATAAAACTTGTCTTGAAATGACCCGCTCATGACCTCGTCGTAATATTTTATGTATAATACTAATAATATCACTCCTAATAATACTAATACTAATAATAATAAGATTAATAATCTTAATATTAATAATAATAATAATAATAATAATAATAAATATATATATATATATTTATGTGATTGATCGAGTGTGAAGAATGAAATATAAAACGCGATTCGTTCCATTTATAAGCAATTAGGGATGATGTTATTACTTCATGCATTCACATGACACTATAACACAGCTGGTATCCATGTAAACTACTTGCCGACACACGTTTTTTTTAACATTACACACGTACACTTTATATGTACTTATATATATTATTTAATATTTATTATATTTAATCTTTAGAATTAATTAAATATTATATTATATTTACGCTCATGGTAAAAATATAATTTTTACAAAAATGACACCGTCGTGGTCTCACGACTCATGTACCACTTTCAGTTTTTCGGGCGCACTTTCGTACGTTTAGAAAACTAGCCTTTTACGTTACGCGACGTGTACCTTTATCAAAAATTTGACTTACTCATCAATAAATTACCTTATAAAAAATGTAACTTATAAAATTGAGCGTTGTGGTCATTTACTTTTATAAATAAGTGACTCGTTGTTTATCAAAATATTTTATTTTAAATTAAACGTTTCGTGACATGTACCTTTATTATTAACTAGACTTAAATTAATTAAAAACTAACCCATTCAAAGTGTAACTTAATCTTTTGAGTATTTTGGTCATTTCCTTTTATAACTAATAGTCTCGTTATTTATCGAAACATTTTTAATAACATTAGTTTAAATCAAAACGTTTTATGACTAACTTGGTATTATAAATTTATCACTTCGAAAAATATATATATATATATATTTTCATTTAAAAATATTAACTCGTACGTATCGTTTATAATGGAAATATTAATGTGATAATATAATATTTAGTTTTTCACAACTGACAGTAGTTCTAAGTTTATTTTAAATTCGTTAGAAAATCCTTTTAACACGTTCTGTTTATACTTCAAACCTAATTTGATATAATTTCATATATGCGCCAACGTCTAGCTTAATTTCTTTACACTTTCTTAATATCTAATGAATCAAATAATCCGATTCTCTTATATCGCAAATCGTTTTCGTTCGTATGGAAAATAGATCAATTAAATGTTAGGATATTCAATCCTCCACCAATTTCTGTCTAATCCTTAATAATAACACTTTTGTTTTTACATGTAACCACTTTTCCAAATATTCCGAATACCGTTAAAAGTAAGGGTTTCCTAATTCAAAGTGGACCTCATACAAAGACTCATTATCATAATTCAATGTATCTGATAACTCAATCATTTGATATTATCTTTTAATCTCGTCGATAAACTTACATCGAACAAATACGTTTACGTAAAGTTTTATCCATTCAGTACCTTAATAACCTTTCCCAGTTCATAACATAGATCTCATAACCTATATTCATATCAACTAATCCGTTCAATGTTTTATAATATATGTCAATCTAATAAGCACACATGTATATATATATATATATATATATATATATATATATATATATATATATATATATATATATATATATATATATATATATATATATATATATATATATATATATATATTTACACGTAATTGTTCGTGAATCGTTTGGCATGGTCAAAAGGTATTTGATTACATGAATATAGTTTCAAAACATTCAAGACTCAACATTACCGATTTTTGCTTATCGTGTCGGATATATATAAAGGTTAAAGTTTAAATTTGTTCGGAAATCTCCGGGTCATCACAGTACCTACCCGTTAAAAGAAATTTCGTCCCGAAATTTGATAGAGGTTGTCATGGCTAACAGTAAGAGTGTTTTCATGACGTATATGAACTGATAATTAGGGTTTTATCATCATTGATTAATATAGATAAAATGATTTGTTTTTGTGAAGAGCACGAATGAAGCTATCACTTAAGAGTGAAAATGAATAAAAGTAAGTTTGACTTAACCGGTGACGTAGTCAAGATTGATTTCCGGAATTTAAGGAATTTAGAAGAAATCTTCATATTAAGATTTGATTCTTCGGCGATTTAGGAAATCAGGATCTTCTTTGAGTAAATGTAATAATCTGTTCCGATTGCTCTGTCGGATATTTTTCTATAAATCTACCCCCGTTGTTTCCTTACAACTCACACCTTCTATTCTTTCTCCTCAGTTCATACTTTAAAACATTCGTCAATATGCTCCATCCCATTCTGATCCTTGATATACTCTTAATTTTTACATCTGTCATCCTTCTCTTTCCTCTACCACCGGAAGATTTTATTTACTTCTACTATTATCTTGGGGTTATAGTGTTATTAATTTTCCCGTACCTTTACGTGGCAATACGTATTGATATGCACGGTTTGTAGCTTCTGGGTGGTTGTTGGGTTTTATACCTTCCCTTATATTTCGATGTCCCTGCTTCTGTCTTCTATAGTCATCGTCATCCCCAGTTAATGCTTTCTTCTATTTACTGCGGTTCATACTCTTAATTTCTATTTCGGAGCTTTGTCCTTTCGTTTCTTCTTCTTGCGATTAAATAGCTCTTGTAATGGTCCAGAATTCGTAGGTATGGATTTCAGAATGAACACAGTAATTGTTCTAAGAAGGATAGGGTAATGGTAAATCCTGATTTGTTAAATTACCAGAATACCCTAAAAAGGACCGAATCATCAAGAAATATTTTCTTGATATATTTAGAGATTAGATAGAATGTAAGAGTCGTGTAAATGGTACATGATGACGGTATGTCCTGTGAATCATCACATCCATTAGAAACTCAGTATGAATTACTGTAATATAATGACGTTGATCAAGTGTCATTATATTATACTAACTCATGCATCAGTTCCCAACACTACTTCAAAAACATTCATATTCGAATTTTTCAGAATTTAGAAACTAACACGGTTTCTTTTATGTTGCAGATATTACGGAGAGATAAATGATACTTGATAAGAATAGTTGTGAAAATATCTCCAAAGATATGGAGAATATGTATAATGGAAGATACGAAGATATCTTATAACATTTAAGATATGATGATGATGAAGAATATCTGTCTGTGAAGGTTTAGAATAAGAAGTAAGGTGTTTGCTAAAGAGTTCAGCAGGCACTGAATCATTTGGATCCTTTGAAGGCAGATTTAGTCTCTGTGATTTGTCCACGGCTTCCTTCATACTTTGCTCAATCCGTTTTTCAGTACCAAATCCTTTCTTTTTCTGAGCTTTACCATCTCACTATCTTTTATCATCAAACTTTTGACCGTTTAAACCATCTACAATTTTTATGTTTCCTCTGCATTTAATGCTAATATCTGAATCTTTGGTTAGCAATCTGAGGTGGGTTCAGAAGAATCGTGTTTTAGATGATTAAACACTGGTGGTAATAGAGTGGAATATGAAAGATTCCCCAGTAATAATGACGAAAGGGCAACGTATCTATCAAGGTTATAATAAGACTGGTCCGACTGAAAAATCGAAGTTGACTTGCTGGAGCTGTGACAAAATTGGCTACTTTGAAAAGGAATCGAAATGTTGTTTTTGCTAGAAGAATTCGATGCAGGTACATGTTAGATTATGACTTTGGTTTCGAGAGTTTTTCAGGTACAAAACTTCGGATAACGTGTGGTTGGATCATCATCTCAATTGTTTATTATTTGATGTGTCTTCTAGAATTTCGAAGGGATTTAATTGCAGATTGTCATAGGCAATATCCAAATGATTTTTCATATCCATCTTGTGTGTTACGATTAAAAGTGATGTTCTATCACAGTTTTGAAGTCAAAGTATAGCTTTGAAAAATGTAAAGATCTAAGAGTGATGATTTTGGTTGTATCTCGAGTTGAATTCTGAAATTCCCAAAATCAGAATATGTAATTAGATTCGAATGAGTATGGTTGTTTTGATTTCTATAGAAGAATGTATATTGATTTAGTTGATGATTATTGAATCAGAATTGAAGAATGTAACATATTAATTGTGATTTTATATATCTCTCGAGTATTACCTACCCGTTAAAAAAAAAAATTTCACAAATAATATTTTGAACAAGAATTCTCATTACAACCTTTATGAAAATATATGTGGGTATATTTTCTTCAGATGTAATACAGATTCAATGAGTTAATATCATACTAAGCTCATTTGATTTTCGGATTGAATTAGAAATGAATTTTCTCTAAAACATTAGAGATTACATAATCTTTGCGGAGTATTTCACTAATGTAATCAATGCTTCAATATTTATATGTATTTCCTTAGTGAATCATGCTGATGCTCATAGAACTCTTGCTAACTTCGCAAGATACGAATATTGTTTTCCCGTAAATTTCGGGTATATCGAAGATGAAAGTGTATAATCAAACATGTTATTGAATGATACACTTGATTTATTATGAACCGGAGTTCATTAGATTGAAACAGAGATTGTGGTTAACGATGATTAAGTTGTTAATGAAGGATGTACATCATAAGATATTAGTAATATGAATTTAAACGAGTAGTATCTACTCTTTTTCAATTCATACTTAATAGCTTAGTACAAAAAGATTTATTATAATTCCAGAATTCATATATATAAAACATATAATAATTCTTCAGAAGGAATGAGTTAATACTATATAACTCGTTGATACAACATATTCGTTGTTGATTGGTAACGATTTTCACAGTGATTCTTGAACTGATGGGATTTGTGATGTCATAGGTGTTGCTGATTCTGACGATGCTGACGTTACTGACTATACTGGTGATGCTAACGGTATTGTTGCTGCTGATGATACTTCCGGTAATTGCCATTGATGCTTGTATAACAAGTAAATCGCTCACCATCCTTGTTAGGGTTTCGATTCTTCCTTGACTCATTTTGGTTCACTCATCTGATTTAGGGTTAGGGTGGAAATAGATAATCTATAAGACTTTAGAGATTACATAATCGCCGTAGAATATTCCTCAGATGAAGTTATGAATCAATACTTCATCGTTTGTTGTTGTTGGTACTCCTTGGTATCTATGATGCGTGTGATGTTGATATCCGAGGTATAGATTATGATGTTGAGGCGTGTGATGCGAATGTGATTGTTGATGATGGTAATGGTGCTGTTGGTGTTAATGATGATGATACCGTTGATGCCGGTGATGCTGCTGATGTCTAGAGTATTGAGGTTTGCGATGTTGATGTTATTGGCGGTACTGATTATGCTGCCAGTGCTGCTGATGGTGTTTGTAATCCTTGCACCATAAGCTCCAAAGCCGTCACGCGTGCACGAAGTTCGTTAACTTCTGCTAGTACACCGGGATGATTGTCGGTTGGGACGAGCGGATAAATAAAATCTAGGATTTGATGTAGGATATAATCGTGACGAGATACTCTGGAAATGAGAGAGAAAATGGTTTCACGAACAGGTTCGCCGGTAAGTGCTTCAGGTTCATCGCCAATAGGGCAATTTGGTGGGTGGAAAGGATCACCTTCTTCTTGTCTCCAATAATTGAGGAGGCTACGAACCCATCCCTATTTCATCCAGAATAGATGATGGCTGATTGGTTGATCCATTCCGGTAACACTGTTTTCGGAGCTTGAGTGAAATTCCATATCGGCATAACTGTCGGAATCTCAGGAGTTCGAACTGGTTGAGGGATCCATCTCGTTTGATCAGGGAAATGAATTTTTTTTGTATGGAATAGATTATAGGAGTTAGATTTGATATTATTCAATACATAATTTACATATGTATATATAATACCAAAATCCCATAAATTACGGAGGAATCTTTGAAAAATGACAGTCAAAGTTCACAGTAATAGATATGCTAAGACAAGAATTCGTCTATACACTATTACGTAATAAATGCAGGAAAACGCGTCTAGTCTTAAGGATGATAAGTAAGTGATTTTTGACACAAATGATAAGCAAAAACTTTTGACATGCAGACACGGTCGAAGTCCAGACTCACTAATGTATCCTAAAGACTTATCAGTTAGACACACTAATGCAGACCTGGTTCGCTAAGACCACCGCTCTGATACCACATGAGACGACCCGACCCAATCCATAGGGACGAATACAACAACATATGATTACATCGCGAGGTACTTGACCTCTAAATGATACATTTTACAAACATTGCATTCTTTTCAAAAGACAAACTTTCATTTACATCGAAAAT
Source organism: Rutidosis leptorrhynchoides (assembly GCF_046630445.1). NCBI lineage: Eukaryota > Viridiplantae > Streptophyta > Magnoliopsida > Asterales > Asteraceae > Rutidosis > Rutidosis leptorrhynchoides. Next base: position 389,450,540 of record NC_092337.1, read on the forward strand.
TAACAGGCATGCATACCATTTCATAATATCCAAACTATAAATGACCTAATCTGTCATTTATTTGATAATAATCTCTAATGAACTTCAACGACTCGAATGCAACGTCTTTGAAAATATGTCATGAATGACTCCAAGTAATGTCCTTAAAATGAGCTAATGCACAGCGGAAGATTTCTTTAACACCTGAGAATAAACATGCTTTAAAGTGTCAACCAAAAGGTTGGTGAGTTCATTAGTTTATCATAATCATTTATTTCCATCATTTTAATAGACCACAAGAATTTCATTTCCAGTTCTCATAAATATACGTCCCATGCATAGAGACAAAAATAATCATTCATATGGTGAATACCTGGTAACCGACATTAACTAGATACATATAAGAATATCCCCTATCATTCCGGGATCCTCCTTCGGACATGATATAAATTTCGAAGTACTAAAGCATCCGGTACTTTGGATGGGGTTTGTTAGGCCCAATAGATCTATCTTTAGGATTCGCGTCAATTAGGGTGTCTGTTCCCTAATTCTTAGATTACCAGACTTTAATAAAAAGGGGCATATTCGATTTCGATAATTCAACCATAGAATGTAGTTTCAATTACTTGTGTCTATTTTGTCAAACATTTATAAAAGCGCATGTATTCTCAGTCCCAAAAATATAAAGGGTAAAAAGGCAAATGAAACTCACGCATATAAATATTGTAAAACAGTTAATAAAACATTTGCATGTATTCTCAGCCCAAAAATGTAAAGAGTAAAAAGGGAAAATGAAACTCACCATACTGTATTTTGTAGTAAAAATACATATAACATCATTGAACAAGTGTAGGGTTGGCCTTAGATTTACGAACCTATATTAATTATATATATTTATATGACGGTCAATATTTGTCTAACAATTTAGGCCAAGTCATAGTGTACCACAATCCTAATGCTCGAGTCTGACTCAACAGTATAGTAACATGTTATATTACCCATGCTCAGTTAAAATTCTAGTAAAAGGTGACGTGTGAAACAACGTATCACAATTGGTTTCATAATCATAAAATAGTATTTTAGTTTTTATAGAAAGTCAATACAAAAATATTAACTGAAAAGTTAACGGAAAAGTCAAAATTCAAGGTCAAAAGTCAAAGGTTAAAGTAAAAACGAGGTCGCATGCAAAAATACAATAACTTATACAAAAAATGAATTTTCGGTCAAACATGCCTAAACGGCCTTTAGAAAAATTATCGGAGCTCTGATTGATAAACGGCCAAAGATAAAAGTTACACATTACCAAAAAGATTAAGCATAAATTTTACAGAAGTAAACTAAACCTAGACAACTCGTAGTTGCCAACGCGGTTTTGGCGTTTCAAAGTTAATTTTTCAGCTTTAATAAATTTACAAAAGTGACCGAGTAGCCTACTTTGGAGATTTTTAGAAAATTCCTCGAAACTCGGATTGACAAACGGACAAAGCTTGCAAATTCTAGTTACCACAAAGATATAACATGATTTTTGGCAAAAGTAAACACACATCAGGCCGACCATGACAACTGATACAACACTGACATTTTTAATAAAAAGTTTCAGCTCTTTTCAGAATTTTAAAATGTGACCAAACAGTCAACTTTGACGATTTTTAGAAAAATCGTCGAGACTCAAATTGACAACCGGCCAGAGTCGTTTGCTAGACCTTACAGCAAAGAATTCAGTGGTATTTTTTCTTAAATCTGAAACAACGCAGATCAGCGAGAATTTCAGTTCCCTTTTCGACATTTTTTCAAAATTTGCAAAACTTCTTTTGTCCATAACTTGACAACCGTTCAACGAAACGAGACGTGCTTTATATGAAAATTCATCTACTCGACGAGTAGAATCTAAATAACCACTTTTTATTACCCAGAAAATTAGTTCACTAATTATCATTAGCAATCTTAATTACGAAATTAATTGTTAAATTCATAACTTTCTAACCGTTCATCGAATTCATTCGATATCTAAATGAAAAGTTCTTAATTTTTCGCTAGCTTTCTAATGACATGCATATCTTATACCTTATTTCATCCCTAGTATAACAACCTTTAAGATTCAACATAACCTATCTAAGGGCAATATCAAATATACAAGCATGCATAATTTTATTTTCTCGAGCACTAGTCAGGGATACACTATTGATAAATAAAAGTTAAGTTATGAGTGCTCACGTATCAATATTGAGGTTCAATATTGTAGGAAAGGTACGTAGACGCAACGGAGATGACAAACACTAAATTGACCTCACGGGCATACCCATGAACCATACCCATCACCTCCATAGCCATAACTCATAATTTCCTTAGCCCTATCCTACTCATAAAACTTGTCTTGAAATGACCCGCTCATGACCTCGTCGTAATATTTTATGTATAATACTAATAATATCACTCCTAATAATACTAATACTAATAATAATAAGATTAATAATCTTAATATTAATAATAATAATAATAATAATAATAAATATATATATATATATATTTATGTGATTGATCGAGTGTGAAGAATGAAATATAAAACGCGATTCGTTCCATTTATAAGCAATTAGGGATGATGTTATTACTTCATGCATTCACATGACACTATAACACAGCTGGTATCCATGTAAACTACTTGCCGACACACGTTTTTTTTAACATTACACACGTACACTTTATATGTACTTATATATATTATTTAATATTTATTATATTTAATCTTTAGAATTAATTAAATATTATATTATATTTACGCTCATGGTAAAAATATAATTTTTACAAAAATGACACCGTCGTGGTCTCACGACTCATGTACCACTTTCAGTTTTTCGGGCGCACTTTCGTACGTTTAGAAAACTAGCCTTTTACGTTACGCGACGTGTACCTTTATCAAAAATTTGACTTACTCATCAATAAATTACCTTATAAAAAATGTAACTTATAAAATTGAGCGTTGTGGTCATTTACTTTTATAAATAAGTGACTCGTTGTTTATCAAAATATTTTATTTTAAATTAAACGTTTCGTGACATGTACCTTTATTATTAACTAGACTTAAATTAATTAAAAACTAACCCATTCAAAGTGTAACTTAATCTTTTGAGTATTTTGGTCATTTCCTTTTATAACTAATAGTCTCGTTATTTATCGAAACATTTTTAATAACATTAGTTTAAATCAAAACGTTTTATGACTAACTTGGTATTATAAATTTATCACTTCGAAAAATATATATATATATATTTTCATTTAAAAATATTAACTCGTACGTATCGTGTATAATGGAAATATTAATGTGATAATATAATATTTAGTTTTTCACAACTGACAGTAGTTCTAAGTTTATTTTAAATTCGTTAGAAAATCCTTTTAACACGTTCTGTTTATACTTCAAACCTAATTTGATATAATTTCATATATGCGCCAACGTCTAGCTTAATTTCTTTACACTTTCTTAATATCTAATGAATCAAATAATCCGATTCTCTTATATCGCAAATCGTTTTCGTTCGTATGGAAAATAGATCAATTAAATGTTAGGATATTCAATCCTCCACCAATTTCTGTCTAATCCTTAATAATAACACTTTTGTTTTTACATGTAACCACTTTTCCAAATATTCCGAATACCGTTAAAAGTAAGGGTTTCCTAATTCAAAGTGGACCTCATACAAAGACTCATTATCATAATTCAATGTATCTGATAACTCAATCATTTGATATTATCTTTTAATCTCGTCGATAAACTTACATCGAACAAATACGTTTACGTAAAGTTTTATCCATTCAGTACCTTAATAACCTTTCCCAGTTCATAACATAGATCTCATAACCTATATTCATATCAACTAATCCGTTCAATGTTTTATAATATATGTCAATCTAATAAGCACACATGTATATATATATATATATATATATATATATATATATATATATATATATATATATATATATATATATATATATATATATATTTACACGTAATTGTTCGTGAATCGTTTGGCATGGTCAAAAGGTATTTGATTACATGAATATAGTTTCAAAACATTCAAGACTCAACATTACCGATTTTTGCTTATCGTGTCGGATATATATAAAGGTTAAAGTTTAAATTTGTTCGGAAATCTCCGGGTCATCACATCTTCCCCCTTAACCCTCAATTGATGATAACCCGAGTGGAGATCGATTTTCGAATATACACAAGACCCTTGTAGTTGATCAAAGAGGTCATCGATGCGAGGAAGAGGATATCGGTTCTTAACCGTCAATTTATTTAGTTCACGATAATCAATGCACATTCGTAGGGATCCGTCTTTCTTTTTAACAAACAAAATCGGAGCGCCCCAAGGTGAATGGCTAGGTTGGATAAAACCTCGATCAAGTAGTTCTTGGATTTGACTTTGCAATTCTTGCATTTCAGATGGAGCGAGTCTATATGGTGCACGTGCTACGGGTGCGGCTCCCGGAATAAGATCGATTTGGAATTCAACCGGTCGATGAGGCGGAAGACCCGGCAATTCGTTGGGAAATACATCGGAATAGTCACTAACAATTGGCACATCATCGATGTGCTTCTCATCGGACTCGACTTTCTTAACGTGAGCAAGGATCGCAAAACAACCCTTACGGAGTAGTTTTCTAACTTTAACACACGAAACGAGGTTGAGTCCGGTGCAACTCTTATCGCCATAGACGATCAAAGGTTCACCATTCTCGATAGGAATTCGGATTGCGTTAAGATCACAAAGAATGTGAGATTTCGTTTTGACTAACCAATTCATACCGATTATTACATCAAAGCTTCCTAGTTCCATGGGTATCAAATCAATTTCAAATTCCTTACCCAAAATGTTAATCGTACACCCCCGGTAATATGTGTCAGCACTTAATAGTTTCCCGTTAGCCACTTCAATGGTATAAGTGGTATCTAATGGAAGAGGTGGAGTGCTAAAAGAATGAGTCAAAGTCTTGGATACAAAGCATTTATCGGCACCTGAATCGAATAAGCAAGAGACATAAGAATTGTTGAGAAGAAACGTACCCGTGACTAGTTCAGTGTCATCCCGGGCTTCCTCGGTGTTGATGTTGAAAGCTCGGCCGCGCGTGTTGGGGTTATCTTTCTTCTTTGGGCATGCATTTCTATAATGACCTGTTTGACCACATTCCTAACAAGTGCCCGTCTTTGGTGCATTGGGCCACTTTCGAGCAACGGGAGTGGCACTTTTACAATCGTTGGCCTTATGACCAACTCCTTGGCACCGGTGGCAAATTAACTTGCCACATTCACCAAAGTGATGTTTGTTGCATTTGTTGCAAAGAGGTAGGTTCCCGGCATAACCCCTCTTGCCGTCGGAGGTGTAAGGCTTCTTAGCAAAGTTGTTGTTGCTTGATTGGGAGGGTTCCCACTTTCTTTTGTTGCCGCCCGATTTATCCTCGGCCTTAGGTGCCGGAACTACGATTTCGTCAACCGTTTCAATTAGTTGGCGAGCCATGTTCATAGCGGCTTGATGAGTAGTGGGTTTGGATGACATCACCCCTTGTTTGATGCTTTTTGGAAGACCGAGCATGTAGAGCTCAATCCTTTGAGATTCGGGGTTAACAAGATTAGGACACATCAAGGATAGTTCGGCGAAGCGTTGATTATAAGCTTTAAGATCGTTTCCGACCGCTTTCAAAGCTCTTAGTTCTTCCTCAAGCTTTCGGGTTTCTTCGCGCGGAAAATATTCAACAATCATCTTTTCCTTTAGATCGGCCCAAGAGAGGGCATGAGCTTCATCGGTACCCACCGATTGAACATAGGTGTTCCACCATGTTAGAGCAATTCCGGAGAAAGTGTGAGTGGAGTATTTGACCTTGTCTTGGTCCCGACAACCGCTTATGCTAAAGACGGCTTCCGTTTGCTCAAACCATCGGGTGAGCACGACCGGTCCCCCGGTTCCATCAAAAGTGTGAGGTTTGCACCCCATGAAAGCTTTATAGGAGCATCCCTCGTTTGAGTTTCCGGCTCCATTGTTGTTGTTGTTGTTGTTGTTGTTGTTGTTGTTGTTGTTGTTCCATCAAGTCACGAACCAAAATACAATATAACACATTTCATGCACCGAAAACACTTAAAACGCATAACCTATATCATTAGAAAGGTAATTTGACAAGGAAAACAACTAAGCACATTTCATCAAGCAATTCATCACTAACAACAACCAAAAACCGCATTAAACGTTCATAATCAAAGTTTCAAGTTCTAAAACGCATTTTATGATTCGGGCAACCAATTTACATGTATGATATGCCGTTTCGAAGGTAATCATACACACATTGCAACAAAATTCTTATCTACAATATTTCATAGCATTTGGTGCATCAAAAGTTCATCTAAAGCTTATCAAACCCTAATCCAAGTTCACAAAATCACTAATCATGTTCTTGGAGTTTCCTTAATCAACCTATACATCAAAACGAAGCTAATGATACTAGTAACACTTTTAAAACATGCACTTTAACAATCTAACAACATTTGATCATTCAAAATCAAAGATTTAGCAAGCAAATTTTCATAATGAACTAGTTACACCAAAAACAACGAATCGAGCATACAAATTACATACACGACATCACGATGAGCCATAGACACTAATTAACAACTTTATAAGTCAAGAACACGAATTTAAAGAAATCTAGAGTTTTAGAAATGTTACCCAAACTTGATGATATTGGTATCAAAATGTAGAGGATGAAGAGAGGATCACAAATATGTAGTTTATTTTGTTGTAAGCCTCCTAGATCGAATTTAGATGATGATTGAATGAATTTGGTAAATGGGTGTGTGTTCTTACTAGAGAGAAAGAGAGAGAGATGGAGATGATAATGAATGGGTGAAAGGGGTTTGACCCTTTGACCTAGTCAAGGGTTTGATCCCTTGTCAAGTTTAGTCCCTCAACTTTCGTTCGGGTGCGGGAATTACCTAAACGAGATAATTTAAAACGCGTATCAACGGGAGATGTTATAAACATATAACGGACTTTATATTAGTATAACGGAAAAGTAAATGGAAAAAGGCGGGATGTTACATTACCTACTCCTTAAAAGAAATTTCGTCCCGAAATTAAGTAGGCGTAGTAGTCGTTGTTTCTTCCTCGAGATCTTGCGTTTCCGAATTCACGAATAGATGAGGATACTTCCTTTGCATTTGATCTTGTCTTTCCCAAGTAAACTCGGGTCCTCTTTTGGCATTCCAACCAACCTTGACAATCGGGATTCGGCTTTGTTTCAATGTCTTGACGGAGGTGTCCACAATTTCAACCGGTTCCTCCACAAAATGAAGTTTATCATCAATAGTAAGTTCTTCGAGAGGGATGACGATATCGGGTTCGGCAAGACACTTTTTTAAGTTAGATACATGGAAGGTAGGATGAACGGAGTTCAATTGAGGCGGAAGATCTAAACGATAAGCAACGGTTCTAATACGCTCCAAGATTTCGAAAGGACCAATATACCGCGGATTTAGCTTCCCGCGTTTCCCAAAACGGATTACACCCTTCCAAGGTGCGACTTTTAACATTACTCGGTCACCGACTTGAAATTCAAGATCGTTGCGTCGTTTGTCGGTATAGCTCTTTTGACGACTTCGGGCCGTCCTAAGCCTATCTCGGATTTGAACGATTTTCTCGGTGGTTTCGTGAATGAGTTCGGGTCCGGTGATTTGCACGTCGCCTACCTCGGCCCAACAAAGAGGTGAACGACATTTGCGGCCATATAGCGCTTTAAAAGGTGCGGCTTTAATACTCGCGTGATAACTATTGTTGTAAGAGAACTCGGCGAGAGGTAAGTGCTTGTCCCAAGCTTTTCCGAAATCAACCACGCAAACTCGTAATATGTCCTCTAAGGTTTGAATTGTACGTTCGCTTTGTCCATCGGTTTGAGGATGATATGCGGTGCTCATGTCTAAACGCGTTCCCAACGCTTCTTGCAATGTACGCCAAAATCTAGAAACGAAACGGCCATCTCGATCAGAGATAATCGATAATGGTACACCGTGTCGGGCTACGATCTCCTTAATGTAAAGTTGTGCAAGTTTCTCCATTTTGTCCGTTTCTTTCATGGCAAGGAAGTGTGCGGATTTGGTGAGACGGTCAACAATAACCCAAATGGTATCATAACCGCCCGTCGTTTTTGGTAGCTTGGTGATAAAATCCATCGTTATCCTTTCCCACTTCCATTGCGGGATCTCGGGTTGTTGAAGTAGTCCGGACGGTCTTTGGTGTTCGGCTTTGACTTTGGAACATGTCAAACACTTGGAAACATAAGTATCTACGTCCCTTTTGATGTTCGGCCACCAATATAGTTGTTTAAGGTCGTGGTACATCTTATTGGCACCGGGGTGAATCGAGTATCGTGACTTATGGGCTTCATCTAAAATAAGGCTTCGTAGATCCCCATAACTAGGCACCCAAATTCTTCCGGCAAAATATCGGAGTCCGGTTTCTTTAACTTCGAATCGAGAGGTGAGGACGTTCAAGTGTTCGAGAGAGATGTTTTCATCCTTGAGAGCCTCATCTTGGGCTACCCGAATTTGGCTATTAAGGTTGGTGTGAATGGTGATGTTTAAAGCTCGGACACGGAGAGGCACCGCTCTTTCTTTTCGACTTAAGGCATCGGCTACTACATTTGCCTTCCTGGGATGGTAACGAAGCTCGCAATCGTAATCGTTTAAGGTTTCAATCCACCTTCGTTGTCTCATGTTTAGTTGCTTTTGATCGAAAATGTGTTGAAGGCTTTTGTGATCGGTGAAGATAGTACTCTTGGTTCCATAAAGATAGTGTCTCCACATTTTAAGTGCAAAGACAACGGCTCCGAGTTCGAGATCATGTGTCGTATAGTTTCGTTCATGAATTTTGAGTTGTCGAGAAGCATAAGCAATGACTTTCGTTCGTTGCATCAATACACACCCAAAACCATGTTTTGAGGCATCGCAATATACAACAAAGTCATCATTGCCTTCGGGAAGTGACAAGATAGGAGCGGTGGTTAGCTTCGTTTTCAAGATTTGGAATGCGGATTCATGTTCGGTCGCCCAAATGAATTTCTTTCCCTTGTGAGTCAATGCGGTTAGAGGACGTGCAACCAAAGAGAAATTTTCGATGAATCTACGATAGTACCCGGCGAGACCCAAAAATTGACGAATGTGAGTAGGAGTAGTAGGAGTCTCCCATTTGCTAATGGCTTCGATTTTCGTTGGATCGACTTTAATACCTTGGTCACTTACAACATGACCAAGAAATTGAACTTCCTTTAACCAAAATTCACACTTGGAGAATTTGGCATAGAGTTGTTCTTGTCTTAAAAGTTCAAGCACAAGTCGGAGATGTTGTTCGTGCTCTTCTTCATTTTTAGAATAGATCAATATGTCATCGATGAACACAATAACGAATTTATCGAGATACGGTTTGCACACGCGGTTCATAAGATCCATGAACACCGCCGGTGCGTTAGTGAGACCAAATGGCATGACAAGGAATTCATAACTACCATAACGAGTTCGGAAAGCGGTTTTGGAGACATCTTCCCCCTTAACCCTCAATTGATGATAACCCGAGCGGAGATCGATTTTCGAATATACACAAGACCCTTGTAGTTGATCAAAGAGGTCATCGATGCGAGGAAGAGGATATCGGTTCTTAACCGTCAATTTATTTAGTTCACGATAATCAATGCACATTCGTAGGGATCCGTCTTTCTTTTTAACAAACAAAATCGGAGCGCCCCAAGGTGAATGGCTAGGTTGGATAAAACCTCGATCAAGTAGTTCTTGGATTTGACTTTGCAATTCTTGCATTTCAGATGGAGCGAGTCTATATGGTGCACGTGCTACGGGTGCGGCTCCCGGAATAAGATCGATTTGGAATTCAACCGGTCGATGAGGCGGAAGACCCGGCAATTCGTCGGGAAATACATCGGAATAGTCACTAACAATTGGCACATCATCGATGTGCTTCTCATCGGACTCGACTTTCTTAACGTGAGCAAGGATCGCAAAACAACCCTTACGGAGTAGTTTTCTAACTTTAACACACGAAACGAGGTTGAGTCCGGTGCAACTCTTATCGCCATAGACGATCAAAGGTTCACCATTCTCGATAGGAATTCGGATTGCGTTAAGATCACAAAGAATGTGAGATTTCGTTTTGACTAACCAATTCATACCGATTATTACATCAAAGCTTCCTAGTTCCATGGGTATCAAATCAATTTCAAATTCCTTACCCAAAATGTTAATCGTACACCCCCGGTAATATGTGTCGGCACTTAATAGTTTCCCGTTAGCCACTTCAATGGTATAAGTGGTATCTAATGGAAGAGGTGGAGTGCTAAAAGAATGAGTCAAAGTCTTGGATACAAAGCATTTATCGGCACCTGAATCGAATAAGCAAGAGACATAAGAATTGTTGAGAAGAAACGTACCCGTGACTAGTTCAGTGTCATCCCGGGCTTCCTCGGTGTTGATGTTGAAAGCTCGGTCGCGCGTGTTGGGGTTATCTTTCTTCTTTGGGCATGCATTTCTATAATGACCTGTTTGACCACATTCCTAACAAGTGCCCGTCTTTGGTGCATTGGGCCACTTTCGAGCAACGGGAGTGGCACTTTTACAATCGTTGGCCTTATGACCAACTCCTTGGCACCGGTGGCAAATTAACTTGCCACATTCACCAAAGTGATGTTTGTTGCATTTGTTGCAAAGAGGTAGGTTCCCGGCATAACCCCTCTTGCCGTCGGAGGTGTAAGGCTTCTTAGCAAAGTTGTTGTTGCTTGATTGGGAGGGTTCCCACTTTCTTTTGTTGCCGCCCGATTTATCCTCGGCCTTAGGTGCCGGAACTACGATTTCGTCAACCGTTTCAATTAGTTGGTGAGCCATGTTCATAGCGGCTTGATGAGTAGTGGGTTTGGATGACATCACCCCTTGTTTGATGCTTTTTGGAAGACCGAGCATGTAGAGCTCAATCCTTTGAGATTCGGGGTTAACAAGATTAGGACACATCAAGGATAGTTCGGCGAAGCGTTGATTATAAGCTTTAAGATCGTTTCCGACCGCTTTCAAAGCTCTTAGTTCTTCCTCAAGCTTTCGGGTTTCTTCGCGCGGAAAATATTCAACAATCATCTTTTCCTTTAGATCGGCCCAAGAGAGGGCATGAGCTTCATCGGTACCCACCGATTGAACATAGGTGTTCCACCATGTTAGAGCAATTCCGGAGAAAGTGTGAGTGGAGTATTTGACCTTGTCTTGGTCCCGACAACCGCTTATGCTAAAGACGGCTTCCGTTTGCTCAAACCATCGGGTGAGCACGACCGGTCCCCCGGTTCCATCAAAAGTGTGAGGTTTGCACCCCATGAAAGCTTTATAGGAGCATCCCTCGTTTGAGTTTCCGGCTCCATTGTTGTTGTTGTTGTTGTTGTTGTTGTTGTTGTGGTTGTTATTATTATTGTTGTTGGATGAGTGACCGGCCATGGCCGCATCTACGGCGGTAGCTATCATCCGTTCGAGAGCTTGTTCGGGAGTTTCATTGCGGCGTACACGACGAGGAGCCATTGTTCCTTCAAGACACAAGAATATCATTGATTAGTATTCTCAATAATACTAACCGTGATATAGAATAAAGATAAAGAGAAGTTTCTCCTCGACTCGCCTTAAATTCTTTATGTCATAATGTCGGAACGTTCATATGAGTCACCGTAATATAATCCCGGAAATTATATTACCCTGATTCATATGTGCATTCGACATCATTTCATATAGTCAAGGTGGCGCGTCAATCAAATTAAACAACGTGAGATTAAGATGAACTAAGAGTAGATATGAGTAGAAGCGTTCGAGTATAAATGCACAAGTAGTCAAGTAATTCCTACTTCAAGTCTATATGCCGGTTGTAGTCTAGACTCACCAATGTACCCTATGACTCGAGGTTGACACCAATGAACTCTAAATCCCTACAACCAACGCTCTGATACCATCTGTAGCGACCCGACCAAATCGTCATTGACGGCGCCGTCTACTTAGGTCCCGTTACGTGGTCATAAGTCTTTAAAACAACGTTTGACCAAAAGATATGTCGCATTCATTTCAAATGTAAAGGTTGTTCAAGTTTACAAGAATAGTTCCACCACAAGTTACGATACAAAGTTTTAAGTACAAATGAAACTTATGCGACACAATTTAAAAGTATTCAAAAGACGCTCCATGTATGCATATATACTCGACATCCAATGCAAGTATCAAAATAATGAGCGGAAGCATGTATCATGTATCGTTCAAGGACCTGAGAAAAACATAGAAATCTGTCAACGAAAACGTTGGTGAAATCATAGGTTTAAGTAAGTAAGTACAAGTGAACCACAAGATTTGCATCAATGAAATAATAGTAATACATTCCAAAAGTTTGTTTCACGAGCATCCAATTATCAATGCTTAACATTTCCTTCCATTGAACCCCATCACTTAGTGCTAGAACATACACTGTTTCTCGAAAATATATTTCATTCGTAAATGGTAGTGAACCGTTTGAATGAGGGTTTGTCAAACCCATATGGATCCATACAACATAAGTTCTCGCTTACACCCGGCAAGTGTAACTAATGATAATCGAATTGAGGATTTTGTTCTAAACTCGTATGTAGAATGTTTGTTTTCCTGTACTTGTGTTCACTTAGTAAAAGAAATGTTTATGTTTTCTCATCCCAAATGTAAGTTCAAAAAGAGTAAGAGTGGGACTATGATCTCACCTTGAATGCACGAGTAGTAAAGTACTTCAACAAGTAAATGTGTAAAAAGAACAATGCTAGTCTTGACCTAAACAAATAGGTTGTATCAATAACGATAGTCACGATTGGTCAAAGATGTTCAATTAGTCCTATGGCTCGTTACGACTCGATTAATATAGCATGTGAATCAATTTGTCAAGTTTCATGCACGATACAAGTAGTTAAGTATGTTAGAACGATTGTATAATCGTTTAGTTAAGTTTGACTAAAAGTCAAACTTGGTCAAAGTCAAGTCAATGGGGTCGGGTCGGGTATCCGACAATTTTCCCAAGACGAGAAGTCATATAAGAGCCTAATAGTCAAGTTTCATGTTAAACGGAGTTTTAGTTAAGCGGAAACATTTTTGTGACATTTAAAAACAAAAGAGAGTGGCCTGGGGCTTTTGCGCGGCGCGCACTGGGTTGCGCGGCGCGCACCCAAGTGCAATTTCTGGTCAGAACTCAACCAAGAAGGCAAACATCTGGGATCTCTGATTCTGCGCGGCGCGCGGGTAAATGCGCGGCGCGCAATACCTGGGAATCATGCAGTTTGCAGAAAAAAATGGTCCAAGTCACGAACCAAAATACAATATAACACATTTCATGCACCGAAAACACTTAAAACGCATAACCTATATCATTAGAAAGGTAATTTGACAAGGAAAACAACTAAACACATTTCATCAAGCAATTCATCACTAACAACAACCAAAAACCGCATTAAACGTTCATAATCAAAGTTTCAAGTTCTAAAACACATTTTATGATTCGGGCAACCAATTTACATGTATGATATGCCGTTTCGAAGGTAATCATACACACATTGCAACAAAATTCTTATCTACAATATTTCATAGCATTTGGTGCATCAAAAGTTCATCTAAAGCTTATCAAACCCTAATCCAAGTTCACAAAATCACTAATCATGTTCTTGGAGTTTCCTTAATCAACCTATACATCAAAACGAAGCTAATGATACTAGTAACACTTTTAAAACATGTACTTTAACAATCTAACAACATTTGATCATTCAAAATCAAAGATTTAGCAAGCAAATTTTCATAATGAACTAGTTACACCAAAAACAACGAATCGAGCATACAAATTACATACACGACATCACGATGAGCCATAGACACTAATTAACAACTTTATAAGTCAAGAACACGAATTTAAAGAAATCTAGAGTTTTAGAAATGTTACCCAAACTTGATGATATTGGTATCAAAATGTAGAGGATGAAGAGAGGATCACAAATATGTAGTTTATTTTGTTGTAAGCCTCCTAGATCGAATTTAGATGATGATTGAATGAATTTGGTAAATGGGTGTGTGTTCTTGCTAGAGAGAAAGAGAGAGAGATGGAGATGATAATGAATGGGTGAAAGGGGTTTGACCCTTTGACCTAGTCAAGGGTTTGATCCCTTGTCAAGTTTAGTCCCTCAACTTTCGTTCGGGTGCGGGAATTACCTAAACGAGATAATTTAAAACGCGTATCAACGGGAGATGTTATAAATATATAACGGACTTTATATTAGTATAACGGAAAAGTAAATGGAAAAAGGCGGGATGTTACAATAAGATCTGACAATGGCACTGAAATTCTGAATATTAAAATGGCTGATTTTATTAAAACAAAAGGTATTATTCATCAGACTACTTGTGCATACACACCTCAACAAAATGGTGTTGTTGAAAGAAAACATAGGCACTTGTTAAATGTTGCAAGAGCCTTAATATTTCAGGGGGGATTACCTTTAAATATGTGGTCTGATTGTGTGCTAATTGCTTTCTATTTGATTAATAGGACTCCTACTGCTGTGTTGAATGGAAAATCTCCTTATGAACTTATTTTCAAAACTGAACCTAACCTCTCTTATATTAAGTGTTTTGGTTGCTTGTGTTTTTCTACTGTTCTTAATCCTTCTGACAAATTTAGTAGCAGATCTGTTAAAAGTGTTTTGATTGGTTTTTCCAGTGTAAAAAAAGGTTATAAACTTTACAGTTTGGAGGATAAAAGTGTTTTCTTTTCTAGAGATGCGAAATTTTATGAAACTATTTTTTCTTTAAAGATGAAAAATTCTGTTGATGAGCAAAATGATATTGATTTACAAAAGACAAATTTCTTTGATAAAATATTTTTAAGCACCAATGACACTTCAAGTCTATATGATGAAGAGAGGCCTAATAGTGATGGTGATGGCAGTAGTGATTATGTTCATAATCATGAACACAATTCTACTGTAACTCTTGTTGATGGCAGTAGTGATAATGCTAATGAACATAGTCCTACAGCAACTCATGATAGTGAACAAAATTCTCATTCTGAGGGCAATTCTCTTGTTTTACAAAACACTAATTCATATGATAATTTAAGGAGATCTACCAGAAGCAAAGTATTTCCTAAAAAATTTGATAATTTTGTTGTTGATGATAAAGTTAAATATAGTATTAATAGAGTTGTAAATTACTCTAATCTGAATTCTGAGAATTTTTGCTTTGTTTCTAATTTAAACAAAAGTTATGAACCTAAAACTTATGAACAAGCTATTAAGGATAAAAATTGGATTGAAGTCATGAATACTGTGTAACGACCCGAATTTTTCGACTTATATTTGTGCTTTATATTTTCACAAAACTGTGTATTTGTGCGTACTGTGTTATATTATATTCTGGGATCTTATTTCATGTTGATTACTTTCGTTTATATTTTAGAACGTGTTATTAAGTACGTAGTTACTCAATTTGATCCTCGAAGGCTTTTATGACCGTTAGTGTCACTTGACGTTTAGAACGAGCTATGTATTTCGGTACACGTTTAACTTTTGGCATAATTGGGATATTATGACTACGTAATACTAATTGTTATTTTCCAATGACAATTACTTGGCTTATTGGTTGCTTAATTATGCTTAGTAACTTACTAATGCACACTAGTTAGTCTTAGTGGACTTTCTACCTTATTGGACTTAAGCTCACCCTACTCTAGCTAATGGACTCTTAAGTTAGCCCAAATTAAATGGATTAATGACCCATTAAGACGTAGGACAAAAACCCATTAAGATGAGCCAACATACTTGCATTTTTGTTAACCATTACTACAAATGTTGCATGAGATCCCAACAATAAGCACCACCTTTAGACCACCACTAAGCAAAAAGCAGAAGTTGTCCCCCTTTTGTCCCCCCCAAACCGTTAGCCAACCCTCACCCTCACCACTATATATATTAAGCTTATTTCACCCATTTCACACTTGATCTCATTCACATTTTACACACACTTGCTCTCTAATATTCTCTCTAGTCTTTCTCACACTAAAAATTGTAAGTTTTAAATTTTCTTCTTCTTCTTCTTCTCATAATCACGACATCATAATCATCTAAGATCAAGCTTTCTAGCTTTTTGATCTTGTTATATCTTGTAGATTCAAACTTTGATTTGAATCCTTCAAGAACATGAAAGATTCAAGCTTTCTAGCTTTGAATCTTCATTACTTTTGTTGGATCTAAGTTTTCTAGCTTATGATCTCTTTATTTTATTAAAAAGTTCAAAACTTGTGTTTATGATCTTCATGAAACTTGAAGATCTAGCTTTTTGCTGTATGGATCTTCAAGAACATTAAATATCCAAGCTTTTTAGCTTACGATTTCATTATTTTGTTGAAGATCTAAGCTTTTTAGTTTATGATCTCATTACTTTTACTAGATCTTAGCTTTCTAGCTTATGGTCTCATTAATCTTGTAAAGATCGAAGCTTTCTAGCTTAGGGTTTCTTAACACTTGAGATCTAAGTTATTATTGTAGATCACACTTACTTGGAACCTTTTTATGATTTTTATGGTGATAAAAATCAAGTCTTCATCATCTCATATGATGAAGATGCATAAACTTGTATCAAAATGTGACGACACGAAAATTTCCGACCAAATTTAAACTTAATCTTTATATGTTTCTGACACGATAAGCAAAGTCTGTAATATTGATTCTCAAACTTTTTGAACTAATGTTATATATTCAGTCAACATTTGACAATTGACCAACGATTCACGAACATCTATTTGTAAATATATATATATATATATATATATATATATATATATATATATATATATATATATATATATATATATATATATACAATAAGTTGGAATATTAATTATTCATAAATAACTTGCAATGTGTATTTAAAAAATGATTTATGTATATTAAATAAAGATATAGACATATATATAATTTCAAGTTATTTAGTAAACGATAGTAACATTCGTTTATTGATTCGATTGATATTTAGATAAGTTAACTAAAACGTTTAAGATGAACAAGTAAAACACTAATTTACTATAGTATTTTCGAATTGCTACAGTACCCGAAAGCTACAGTGTTTTCAAAAATCACTATTTGCTACAGTAAAAAAATCACAGTTGTAAGAACTGGTGGGCGCGAGTAGTTGTATATGGATCCATAGGGCTTGACATCCCCGTCTGTTCCAGGTATAGAAACCCTAGCCTGAACTATAAAACAGACGTATGCTATTTGAGTTTAGTACACGTTAGATTGCGTGTATTGTACATGTTGGTTGCATGTATGTTAAAATAGAGGTACTTATTATAAAGTTAAAGTTTTGTTACCAGGGTGCTCAATTTCATAGAATCTTTTGATAAACTTTTCGGATGAAACAACTGAAATCTTGTGATCCACCTTTATATACAGATTATGCGCAACATTAAAACTATGAACTCACCAACCTTTGTATTGACACTTTTAAGCATGTTTATTCTCAGGTTCCTAGAAGTCTTCCGCTGTTTGCTTATACGTTATACAAGCTATGTGCATGGAGTCATACATGCTTTATTCAAGAAAACTTTGCATTCACAAAATCATCACCATGTATCTTATTTTGACTGCATTGTCAACGGATGTAGTATTGTAAACTATTAAATACGGTGATTGTCTATACGTAGAAATCATCAGACGTCGAAAACCTTGGATTTATATATTCATTTATGGTGTGACTTTTCAAAAGAATGCAATGTTTACAAAACGTATCATATAGAGGTCAAAACCTCACTATGAAATCAATGAATGATGTATTCGTCCAAGTGAATTTGGACGGGTCATCACAGTTGGCATCAGAGCTTGAGGTCATAGGGAACCAGAAATTGCATTAATGTGTTTAACTGGTAATTGTTATCATGCATTAGTGAGTCTGGACTATGACCGTATATGTTTTTACCGAGTTTTGCTTACCATTTATTGTCGGAAATTACTTGCTTGTCATTCCTAAGTCTAGATATGTCTTACTGCATTTACTGCATAGATAGTATATCGAAAAAATTCATATCTTAGCGTATCTGTTACTTTAAACTTTTCCTGACATTTTTCAAAAATTTCTCCGTAATTTATGGGATTTTGGTATTATATATACATATGTAAATTATGTATTGAAGAATACCAAATCTAAGTCCTATAATCTATTTCACATCAAAAATCATTTCCCTGATTACACAAAATGGATCTTGTATCTAGTTCAAATTCCTTAAACTCCGGCAGCTATTCTGATATGGATATTCACCTGAACTCCGAAGACAGTGTAACCGGAATGGATCAACCAATTAGCCATCACCTATTCTGGATGAATTGGGGATGAGTTCGTAGCCTACTTAGTCATTGGAGACAATAAGAAGGTGATCCCTTCCATCCACCATATTCCCCTCTTGGCGAAGAACCTGAAGCACTTACCGGCGAACCTGTTCGTAATACCATTTTCTCTCTCATTTCCAGAGTATCTCGTCACGATTTTATACTATCTTAAATTCTAGATCTTATTCATCCGCTCGTCCAAACCGATAATCACCCTGGTGTAATAGAAGAAGTCAACGAGCTTCGCGCTCGAGTAGTGGCTTTGGAGAATATGGTGCAAAGGTTACAAGCACCAACAACATCACCAGCATAAACAGTATCACCATCATCAACACCAACAGTATCATTACCACTACCAACAACAACATCCTCATCCCACACCTTAACATCACAATCTGTACCTCGAACATCAACATCATACGCACCATAGATACCAAGGAATACCAACAACAACAAACGATGAAGTATTGATTCATAACTTCATCGAAGAAATATTCTGCAGAGAATATGTAGTTTCTAAAAGTTTTAGAGATTACTTATTCTAGTTCTAATTGTAAACCAGATGAGGGAGCGAATAGAAATGATGAAATAAAACCGTGATCGGAATGGTGCACAATTTACAAGCTAGATATGTTTTACCAGCAGCATCAACAGTACCGTCAGCATTACCAACACCGTCAGTACCGTTAGCATCAGCAGAATCTACAACATCACAAGCTCCGCCAGATTCATAATCACCGCAAACATCATCACTAATCAATAACGCGTATATCGTATCAATGAGTTATGAAGTATTAACTCATTCCCTCTGAAGAAATTATATGTATATTTATATATATATGAATTTTGAGATCAAAATAAATATTTTCGTACTAAGCTATTATGTGTGAATCTTAACTACTCGGTTAGTTCATGTTATTAATATGCTATGATGGACTCGAACTGGTTGAGGGATTCATCTCGTACGATCAGATGAAGGATTTTCGATAAGAAATAGATTATAGGATGTAGATTAGTACCCTGCAATACATAATTTACATATGCATATATAATACTTAAATCCCATAAGCTACGGAGGAATCTACGGAAGCTGTCAGGCAAAGGTAACAATAACAGATACGCTAAGATATGAATTTAACTATACACTGTCTATGCAATAAAGGCAGTAAGACGTGTCTTAGACTTTAAGGATGATAAGCAAATAATTTTTCGACACTAAATGATAAGCAAAACTTTTGACATGCAAACACGGTCGAAGTCCAGACTCATTAATGCATTCTAACGACTATCAGTTAGACTCACTAATGCAAGACCTGGTTCGCTAAGACCACCACTCTGATACCAACTGTGAAGACCCGTCCTAATCCATCCGGACGAAGTCCATATCGATTATAAACGATTCACAACAGTTGATTACATCGCGAGGTACTTGACCTCTATATGATACATTTTACAAACATTGCATTCGTTTTTTGAAAAGACAAACTTTCATTACATCGAAAGTTGACAGGCATGCATACCATTTCATAATATATCCAACTATAATTGACTTGATAATAATCTTGATGAACTCGACGACTCGAATGCAACGTCTTTTGAAATATGCCATGAATGACTCCAAGTAATATCTATAAAATGAGCAAATACACAGCGGAAGATTTCTTTCGTACCTGAGAATAAACATGCTTTAAAGTGTCAACCAAAAGGTTGGTGAGTTCATTAGTTTAACTTAAACAATCGTTTCCATCATTTTAATAGACCACAAGATTTCAGATTTCCATTTCTCATAAACATACGTCCCATGCATAGAGACAAAAATATCATTCATATGGATTGAACACCTGGTAACCGACATTAACAATATGCATATATAAGAATATCCCCATCATTCCGGGATCCTCCTTCGGACATGATATAAATTTTGAAGTACTAAAACATCCGGTACTTTGGATGGGGCTTGTTGGGGATTCGCGTCAATTAGGGTGTCTGTTCCCTAATTCTTAGATTACCAGACTTAATAAAAAGGGGCATATTCGACTTCGATAATCCAACCATAGAATGTAGTTTCACGTACTTGTGTCAATTTCGTAAAACAGTTATAAAAGTTGCGCATGTATTCTGTGACAGCGCTGATTTTTTTTTTTTTTATTTTTTTTTACGTGGCGGAAGCATAATATTAATTTAATACGATATCCACATTAACTATTGTTAATACAACCTGTGTCACGTGTCATTACAAAATACTTGTTTATACAGAGAAAGACATATTTACAAAAAGATTATTGTTTTCATAAAGCACGACAACATCAGAGTTGACTCCTGTCAAACATAACATCATCATGCCCGTCTTCTCCCAAAAGCACTATCTACAAAAGCTAACAACCTGCAGGGAGGAGATGGAGGGGAATTAGCACGAAGCTAAGTGAGTACGACTAACTACAGGCCATAGCATACATAAGTGTTATACTAATCATGTCACATAGTCTAACACACAAACATCACCCAAGTGCCGTCTACAGAGACTCTGGCGGCTCGGCCAAACCATTAACCACCAGCTGATCGGACTGGGGCTTACCAGAAGTTCCTCCACCACCGTATGTATATACATAATCCACACGCGACGGACGCGTCATTCACATATATATATACCATGGCTGTCTAGGCCACCACATGAGGAACCCAACCCGCAGGTTGATCTCTCCTACCGAGGCCACCACACAATAGGGACGCACTGGGCTCCAGCAGACAAGCATCAACCAACATGCAGTCATCACAATGTACCAACTATCCACAATAATAAGTATATCTAACAAGCATGGCAGTCATAATATAACATGCTACAATATACTATATTCTCCAGTTAGTCCCACTCACCGATTACCAGCAAACGAGAAGGTGTTCAGCTATCTAATCACTGAACCTTCTCTTTCTCCTTTTCTCCTGAGAAATACATATACACGAGTTAGTTTATGTCCATAAACACCAAATAACACAAATATAGAAATTTTGTCAGAAAATCTGTCCGCTAAAATTTTTCTGTTTAACACTTATGCACTTTTGAAATTTTCATCAAAATCTCAAAATACAAATGGGCAGCATAACGGCTAGAAATCAACACTTAGTAAAAATTTCACTGTCTAAGACCATCGGTCGATCGTTAAATTTTCAACCGTTCGTCGAAGGACTTCCACCATCGGTCGATCGTCTAGTCCGTCGACCGATCGTCTCACTCCATCGGTCGAGGGTCAGAGACCATCGGCCGAGGGTAGTTCATCTGTAACAGCAGCAGCCAAAGTGACGGGTTTCAACCCAAAATCACCAATTCTCGATCTAGAGCTCGTTTTTAACCTCAAAACTTACCAAATCTGATACACTAATCATTTAGAAACATAAACCCACAAGGTTTTGACACTAACAACACCAAATCAATGCATTTTGACCCAATTTACACCTTTTAAGAAAACTAACACAAAATCTCAAATTTCTCAAAGATTAAAGCATGAAAAGCTATGATTCTTACCTTGTTAGAATCAGTAAATCACGAGGAACAAAATGATATAAACGATTTGAGCTCTAGATCAAAGATTAGAAATTAGGGTTTGAGTATGTGAAGGAGATGAAGGTACGGGAGGGTTTGAGAGTTTTCTAGAAAATGAGAAGGGAAGCCAGCACTTAGTCACTTAATTGGGTTTAATTCCCACACTGAGTGACACACGGGTATTTATCAGTTATCTGATATCTTTCGTACATCATTTGGCAAACCAAACGAAGTCCAAATTAAATAAACAAACCTGTTCTGTGACCCTTGTCATAAACTGGTCCTAACCTCATCATTAATTAATAATAAACATTAAATAAAAATAAAAGCATATAATAACGCAACACCAACTTAAGGGCAATCTAGTAATCTTACATCTAGGCCCACTTGAGGATGTTACAAATCTACCCCCCTTAAGAAGATTCCGTCCTCGGAATCTGATCAAGGTCAAACAACTGGGGATAGCGCGTCCTCATTAACTCCTCGGTTTCCCACGTTAGGTTGGAACCTAAACTGTGTCGCCACTCTACTAACACCATTGGAATCAGCTTCCTTCTTAACTTGGTGACTTTCTTGTCCACTATCTTAATCGGTTCTTCTACTAACTTTTTACTTAAATCCACTTTCAAATCCTTCAGCGGAAGAATCAAACTTTCATCCTCTACCTTGCATTTTCTCAAATAGCACACATTGAAGGTGTTATGAATCCCTGCTAACTCTGAAGGAAGATCTAAAACAACGGTCTGATCATTTAAAATCTCTTTGATTGGAAATGGTCCAATAAATCTCGGCGCTAACTTACCACGTTTACCAAATCTGATAACCCCTTTCCATGGCGAAACCTTCAAGTAAACACGATCACCTACATCAAATGTTACCGGACGCCTGCGCGGATCAGCATACGTCTTTTGTCTATCTCTAGCTGCTTTTAACTTCTCACGTGCAATTTCAACTTTTTCTGCGGTTATCTGAACAATTTCGGGACCTGCAAATTGTTTCTCACCTGCTTCTAACCAATATGTAGGAGTTCTGCACTTTCGACCATACAACATTTCATACGGCGGCATACCGATACTCGAGTGATATGAATTGTTGTAAGCAAACTCTATCAAAGGAAGATGCGAATCCCAAGAACCACCATATTCTAAGACACACGCTCTCAACATGTCTTCTAGTGTCTGAATTGTTCGCTCACTCTGACCATCTGTCTGAGGATGATAAGCTGTACTAAGATTCACACGCGTACCCAGATTCTGCTGCAAACTGTTCCAGAAGTTCGATACAAACCTAGTATCTCTGTCGGAAACTATAGACAACGGCACACCATGTCGGCTAACAATCTCTTTCAAGTACAATTCTGCTAAATCACTCAACGAAGCTGTTTCACGAGTAGCTAAAAAGTGAGCACTCTTTGTCAGACGATCCACTATCACCCAGATCATGTCATGTCCTTTCTGGGTTCGGGGTAACTTGGTTACAAAATCCATCGTTATGTGATCCCATTTCCACTGAGGAATTTCTAACTGTCGTAAAGACCCATACGGTTTCTGATGTTCTGCTTTAACTTGTGCACAAATATGACATTTTTCGACGAAACTTGCAACATCTGTCTTCATTGTCGGCCACCAATACAACGTTTTCAAGTCTCTATACATCTTTGTACTACCTGGATGAACGGTCAATCGAGATTTATGCGCTTCAGTAAGGATTAAATCCCTCAAATCTCCAAGCATAGGCACCCAAATTCGGTCTTTATAGGTCTTTAATCCTCTAGAATCATTGCATAGGTCAAATTTTCTTTTCTTCATTAGCTCAGTCTTTAGGTTTTCATCATTTAATGCTACTAACTGAACGGTTTTCAAACGATCGATCAAGTCTGAAACTAGCTCAATTATCATAAATCTGACATTTTCGACTGTTTTCTTGCGACTCAGAGCATCTGCAACCACATTTGCTTTACCCGGATGGTATTTAATCTCACAATCATAGTCTTTAATCAATTCTAAACCTCGTAGTTGACGCATATTGACTTCCTTCTGCGAAAAGAGATATTGAAGGCTGTGATGATCTGTATAAATTTCACAATGTGTACCATACAAATAGTGTCTCCAAAGCTTCAAAGCAAACACAACTGCAGTTAACTCTAAATCATGAGTAGGGTAGTTTCGTTCATGATTCTTTAACTGTCGTGAAGCATACGCTATTCTCGGTATAACTAAAAACTCATAATGACCATATCTAGTTCTGAACGCTGTTTTCGGTATATCGTTCTCTGCAACACGTACCTGATGATACCCTGAACGTAGATCAATCTTTGAAAAGTAGGAAGCACCCTGTAACTGATCAAATAAATCATCTATTCTCGGTATCGGATACTTATTCTTTATCGTTCTCTTATTCAAATCGCGGTAATCTATACACATACGAAGCGACCCATCTTTCTTTTTCACAAACAGAACAGGAGCACCCCATGGTGAAGAACTTGGTCGGATAAACCCCTTATCTAACAGTTCCTAAATCTGAGACATCATTTCTCGGATTTCTGACGGAGCTAATCTGTAAGGAGCTTTTGCAACTGGCGTAGCACCTGGAACCAAATCGATTTTATACTCTACTTCACGTACTGGAGGTAACCCGGGTAGATCATCTGGAAACACTTCGGGAAATTCTGACACAACGGGAATATCGGTCACCTGTTTCTTTTCTTTCTTAACATCAATCACATAAGCTAAAAACATATCACACCCTTTCGATATCGCCTTCTGAGCTTTCATTAGGGAAACCATAGGGAAGTTAAATCCACTGCGCTCTCCCCTAGCTATCACTCGGGATCCGTCGGCCAAACGGAAAGAAAGCATCTTCTTATCACACTTAATATTAGCCCTATTAGCTCTTAACCAATTCATGCCTATGACTACATCAAAGCTAGGTATAGGCATCAACAAACAGGTTAAAGGAAAAGAATGGCCGTCAATCTCGATGGTAAGTCCAGACACAGATGATGTGCATGGAACCCTCTTACCATCAGCTACTTCTATTCCCAAAGGTTCATCTAACTTCCTAACAGGCAACTTCAACTTATCACAGAAGCCTAAGGACATAAAAGAACGATTCGCTCCTGAATCAAACAACACACGAGCTGGCAAGGAGTTAACCAAGAACATACCGGTAATGACATCATCGGTAGCGGTTGCAGCGTCTACCGTCATCTGAAACACCCTCGCCTCTGCTGTTGGAGGATTCTTTCTCTTCTGCCCGGCAGTAGAAGCAGAAGATCCCCCAGAAGTAGCCGACCTCGCCCCTGACCCTGCCCCAGAACCGGCTCTCAACGCGGATGGACAATTCGCTGATCTATGACCTACCTGATGACAAGTCCAACACACATCGGACTTAAAGGAACAAGTTGTTGTTTCATGACCTAGTACTCCACATCTCAAGCATCTTCGGGTCATTGGAGAACATGGACCGGCATGAGTCGACTTACAAACATTACACCAACCAGACTGACTAGAACCCGATCCACTCATACCAGACTTACTTCTCTGTTTAATCCCACCTGACTTCTTACCACGAAAACCTGATTGCTTACTCGACTGCTGAGTCGACTGTCCACCTGATTGACCTTCTGATTTACCCCCAAAAGGTCCACCTTTTGAACTTTCTCTTTTCGCTGCCATTATATCACCTTCTGTAACTTTAGCCATCTCATGAGCCTGTGCCAATGAGGTTGCAAATCTTGCAACTGTCCTATATTCTGGCCTAATCACCCGCATAAAATGCTGAATCTTATCTTTCTCAGTTGGTACCCACTGTTGAACAAACCTTAACTTCGATGTAAAATCTCTGAAAACCTCATCAATCGTCATGTTTTCGGTCATTTTCATACTCAGAAACTCAGTTTTCAATCTTTCCATCTCATACTCAGAACAATACTGCTCCCGAACCTTAGCAGCGAACTGTTCCCAAGTTATATGACTGATCTGTTCTTTGGGTAAATATGCAGTGATAGAGTCCCACCATTCCATTGCTTCACCCTTGAGAAGCCTACTAGCAAACAGTACCATAGATTCAGGCTCACAAAAACATGCTTCCAACGCTCTCTCTACTTCTCTTAGCCAATTAAGGGTCATTGTAGGGTTTGTGTGACCACTGTACTCAGGAGGTTTGCAGTCCATAAACTGTTTATAGGTACACTTCCTTCTTGTCTCAGGGACTTGAAATGGGTACATCATTTGATTAGGAAAAGTCTGGTTAAACGGAAATGGCATTTGATAGCTTTGATAGGTATTTTGTGGAAATTGTGACTGAGAACTGCCACCGGCTTGATTATAAAAATTTGGAGGAAAGGTTGTGTTCAACGCAGTGGTATTTGGGTTCCATTGCGCCCGTTCTTGTTCTAGTTCCTTTATTTTCTCCTGAGCTTCTAATAATCGACTCTGTAGGTTTATAACTTCTTGGGAGGTTTCTTCCTCAGATGAAACGTGCCCATCTTCGTCAGGGGCTCTGAATGTACCAGTTCTGGGGGCGGTAGGGCCAGTAGCGTTAGCTTCATTATCTGCCATTACTGCACTACCACAACACTCACACCAAAGCTTAGTATAAACTCGGTTAGTACTACCAACTAACACACAACCTGTCCTAGTACTCACTTAACCCATCCCCGACATGTTATGTTTGACATGACTTTACTAAGTTTGGGAACATGACATTCAGATCACAATGCACATGCTGCCAAACTCAGCTCTGATACCAACTTGTGACACCGCTGATTTTTTTTTTTTTTTTTTTTTACGTGGCGGAAGCATAATATTAATTTAATACGATATCCACATTAACTATTGTTAATACAACCTGTGTCACGTGTCATTACAAAATACTTGTTTATACAGAGAAAGACATATTTACAAAAAGATTATTGTTTTCATAAAGCACGACAACATCAGAGTTGACTCCTGTCAAACATAACATCATCATGCCCGTCTTCTCCCAAAAGCACTATCTACAAAAGCTAACAACCTGCAGGGAGGAGATGGAGGGGAATTAGCACGAAGCTAAGTGAGTACGACTAACTACAGGCCATAGCATACATAAGTGTTATACTAATCATGTCACATAGTCTAACACACAAACATCACCCAAGTGCCGTCTACAGAGACTCTGGCGGCTCGGCCAAACCATTAACCACCAGCTGATCGGACTGGGGCTTACCAGAAGTTCCTCCACCACCGTATGTATATACATAATCCACACGCGACGGACGCGTCATTCACATATATATACACCATGGCTGTCTAGGCCACCACATGAGGAACCCAACCCGCAGGTTGATCTCTCCTACCGAGGCCACCACACAATAGGGACGCACTGGGCTCCAGCAGACAAGCATCAACCAACATGCAGTCATCACAATGTACCAACTATCCACAATAATAAGTATATCTAACAAGCATGGCAGTCATAATATAACATGCTACAATATACTATATTCTCCAGTTAGTCCCACTCACCGATTACCAGCAAACGAGAAGGTGTTCAGCTATCTAATCACTGAACCTTCTCTTTCTCCTTTTCTCCTGAGAAATACATATACACGAGTTAGTTTATGTCCATAAACACCAAATAACACAAATATAGAAATTTTGTCAGAAAATCTGTCCGCTAAAATTTTTCTGTTTAACACTTATGCACTTTTGAAATTTTCATCAAAATCTCAAAATACAAACGGGCAGCATAACGGCTAGAAATCAACACTTAGTAAAAATTTCACTGTCTAAGACCATCGGTCGATCGTTAAATTTTCAACCGTTCGTCGAAGGACTTCCACCATCGGTCGATCGTCTAGTCCGTCGACCGATCGTCTCACTCCATCGGTCGAGGGTCAGAGACCATCGGCCGAGGGTAGTTCATCTGTAACAGCAGCAGCCAAAGTGACGGGTTTCAACCCAAAATCACCAATTCTCGATCTAGAGCTCGTTTTTAACCTCAAAACTTACCAAATCTGATACACTAATCATTTAGAAACATAAACCCACAAGGTTTTGACACTAACAACACCAAATCAATGCATTTTGACCCAATTTACACCTTTTAAGAAAACTAACACAAAATCTCAAATTTCTCAAAGATTAAAGCATGAAAAGCTATGATTCTTACCTTGTTAGAATCAGTAAATCACGAGGAACAAAATGATATAAACGATTTGAGCTCTAGATCAACGATTAGAAATTAGGGTTTGAGTATGTGAAGGAGATGAAGGTACGGGAGGGTTTGAGAGTTTTCTAGAAAATGAGAAGGGAAGCCAGCACTTAGTCACTTAATTGGGTTTAATTCCCACACTGAGTGACACACGGGTATTTATCAGTTATCTGATATCTTTCGTACATCATTTGGCAAACCAAACGAAGTCCAAATTAAATAAACAAACCTGTTCTGTGACCCTTGTCACAAACTGGTCCTAACCTCATCATTAATTAATAATAAACATTAAATAAAAATAAAAGCATATAATAACGCAACACCAACTTAAGGGCAATCTAGTAATCTTACATCTAGGCCCACTTGAGGATGTTACAAATTCTCAGCCCAAAAATATAAAGGGTAAAAAGGCAAATGAAACTCACCATACTGTATTTTGTAGTAAAAATACATATATCATCATTGAATATGTGTAGGGTTGGCCTCGGATTCACGAACCTATATTAATTATATATATATTTATGTTGAT
The DNA here is from genome assembly GCF_046630445.1 of Rutidosis leptorrhynchoides. Classification (NCBI taxonomy): domain Eukaryota; kingdom Viridiplantae; phylum Streptophyta; class Magnoliopsida; order Asterales; family Asteraceae; genus Rutidosis; species Rutidosis leptorrhynchoides. The sequence continues at coordinate 389,479,231 of NC_092337.1, forward strand.
CAATATTTGTCTAACAAATTAGGTTAAGTCATAGTGTACCACAATCCTAATGCTCGAGTCTGACTCAACAGTATAGTAACATGTTATATTACTCATGTTTAGTTAAAATTTTAGTAAAAGGTGACGTGTGAAACAACGTATCACAAATGGTTTCATAATCATAAAATAGTATTTTAGTTTTTAGAGAAAGTCAACACAAAAATATTAACTGAAAAGTTAACGGAAAAGTCAAAGTTCAAGGTCAAAAGTCAAAGGTTAAAGTAAAAACGAGGTCGCATGCAAAAACACAATAACTTATACAAAAAAAGATTTTTCGGTCAAACATGACTAAACGGCCACTTCAGCGATTTTTAGAAAAATTATCGGAACTCCGATTGATAAACGCCCAAAGATAAAAGTTACACATTACCAAAAAGGATTAAGCATAAATTTTACAGAAGTAAACTAAACCTAGACAAATCGTAGTTGCCAACGCGGTTTCGGCGTTTCAAAGTTAATTTTTCAGCTTTAATAAATTTACAAAAGTGACCGAGTAGCCTACTTTGGAGATTTTTAGAAAATTCCTCGAAACTCGGATTGACAAACGGTCAAAGCCTTCAAATTCTCGTTACCACAAAGATATAACATGATTTTTGGCAAAAGTAAACACACATCAGGCCGACCATGACAACTGATACAAAACTGATATTTTTAATAAAAAGTTTCAACTCTTTTTAGAATTTTAAAATGTGACCAAACAGTCAACTTTGACGATTTTTAGAAAAATCGTCGAGACTCGAATTGATAAACGGCCAGAGTCGTTTGTTAGACCTTACAACAAAGAATTCAGTGGTATTTTTGTTTTAATTTGAAACAACGCAGATCAGCGAGAATTTCAGTTTCCGTATCGACGTTTCATCAAAATTTACAAAACTTCTTTTATCCATAACTTGACAACCGTTCAACGAAACGAGACGTGCTTTATATGAAAATTCATCTACTCGACGAGTAGAATCCAAATAACCACTTTTTATTACCCAGAAAATTAGTTCACTAATTATCATCAGCAATTTTAATTACGAAATTAATTATACAATTTGTTTATTTCATAACTTTCTAACCGTTCATCGAATCCATTTGATATCTAAATGAAAAGTTCTTAATTTTTCGCTAGCTTTCCAAAGACATGCATATTTTATACCTTATTTCATCCCTAGTATAACAACCTTTAAGATTCAACATAACTTATCTAAGGGCAATAACAAATATACAAGCATGCACAATCCTATATTCTCGAGCACTAGTCAGGGATACACTATTAGTAGGTAAAAATTAAATTATGAGTACTCACGTATCAATATTGAGGTTCAATATTGCATGAAAGGTACGTAGACGCAACGGAGATGACAAACACTAAATTTGACCTCACTAGCATACCCATGAACCATACCCATCACCTCCATAGCCATAACTCATAATTTCCCTAGCCCTATCCTACTCATAAAACTTGTCTTGAAATGACCCGCTCATGACCTCGTCGTAATATTTTATGTATGTGTATATTTACTACTACTAATAATAATAATAATAATAATAATAATAATAATAATAATAATAATAATAATAATAATACTAATAATAATAATAATAATAATAATAATAATAATAATAATAATAATAATAATAATTTAATTAATATACATAATACTCGGTAATAGAAAGAAGATGCAAATGAACCAGAGTGAGATGTGTTCAGTTTTTATAGCATGTAGTCACCAACTTTTCACTATGCGATCTTTACAGCACATATCCATTAAGGACTACCGAAACTTCATTTCACCTACTACATATTACTCGTTTAAGACATATGATATGTAATTTTATATATATTAATTAATATATAATATATTTAATCTTTAGAATTAATTAAATATTATATTATATTTACGCTCATGGTAAAAATATAATTTTTACAAAAATGACACGGTCGTGGTCTCACGACTCATGTACCACTTTCGGTTTTTCGGGCGCACTTTCGTACATTTAGAAAACTAGCCTTTTACGTTACGCGACGTGTACCTTTTACAAAAATTAGACTTACTCATCAATAAATTACCTTTATAAAAATATAACTTATAAAATTGAGTGTTGTGGTCATTTACTTCCATAAATCAAATCTCGTTGTTCGTCAAAATATTTTATTTTAAATTAAACGTTTTGTGACATGTACCTTTATTAATAACTAGACTTAAATTAATTAAAAACTAACTCACTCAAAGTGTAACTTAATCTTTTGAGTGTTTTGATCATTTCCTTTTATAATTCATAAACTTGTTAATTATCAAAGCCTATTTATTAATATTAGTTTAAAATCAAAACGTTTTATGACTAGTTTAAATTAAAATTTTATAATCTTATACACATTTTTGAAATATTTATCTTATAACATACTAGTTATCCTTTCAAAACTAATTATATATTTTAAGATCATTTACATTATCAAAAATCCTATAACGTTTATGCTTTAAAACTTAATTTGTTTTCATTCTTTTATGCGTAAATGTTTAGTTTAATTTTCTTAACTTTCTAAATAATATATCTTAATATAACATATCAAATGGGTTTATCTAGTCAACGAATCTTATCCCAATTATTCTTTCTATATGATAAATCGAGTATTATGAAATTCAATTCTCCACTAACTTTTGTCTAACTGCCAATAAGTGATACTTTGTTCTTACTTGTAAATCACTTTACCATTTATTCCGAATACCGTTAAAAGTAAGAGTTTTCTAATTCAAAGTGGACCTCATAACAGAGACTCGAAATCATAATTTAATGTATCTGATAATTCAATCATTTGATATTATCTTTTAATCTCGTTGATAAACTTACATCAAACAAATACGTTCATGTAAAGTATTATTTATTCAATACCTTGATAACATTTCCAAGTTCATAAAATAGATCTCATAGCTTATATTCATATTAACTAATCCGTTCAATGTTTTATTAATATATCTCCATTTAATAATCACACATGTATATGTATATATATTTATTTACACATAATTGTTCGTGAATCGTTAGGCATGGTTAAAGGATATTTGATTACAGAAATATAGTTTCAAAACTTTCGAGACTCAACATTACAGATTTTGCTTATCGTGTCGGATATATATAAAGATTAAAGTTTAAATTTGATCGGAAATTTCCGGGTCATCACATTACCTACCCGTTAAAAGAAATTTCGTCCCGAAATTTGATCGAGGTCGTCATGGCTAACTAATAAAATGTTTTCATGACGAATATGAATCGATAATAGAGTTTTATCATAATTGAGTGATATAGATAAAACGATTTGTTTTTGTGAAGAGCACGAATGAAGCTATCACCTAAGAGTGAAAATGAATAAATGCAGGTTTGACCTAACAGGTGGCGTAGTCAAGATTGATTTCCGAAATCTAAGGAATTTAGAAGAAATCTTCATATTAAGATTTGATTCTTCGGTAATTAAGGAGATTCAGATCTTCTCTGATTAAACGCGATAATCTGCTTCGATTGCTCTGTCGAAAATTTTCCTATAAATCCACCCTCTCCTTTTCCTTACAACTCACACCTTCTATTCTTTCTTTCTCAATTCCTACTTTAAAGTATTCGTTAATATGTTTCATCCCATCCTGATCCTTGATATCCTCTTAACTTGCATATCTGTCATCCTTCTTTTTAATCTGTCACCAGAAGAATCTATTTACTTCTACTATACTCTTGGGTTTATAGTGTTTCTAGTTCTCCCATGTCTTTACATTGCTATATGCATCGATATATACGGGTTGTAATTTCCGGGTTGTTGTTAGATTTTACACCTTCCCTTATATTTCGATGTCCCTACTTCTGTCTTCTATAGTCATCGTCATCCATAGTTAATGCTCTCTTCTATTTGCTGCGGTTTATACCCCGAATTTCTATTTCGGAGCTTTGTCCTTTCGTTTCTTCTTCTTGCGATTAAATAGCTCTCGTAATGGTCCGGAATTCGTATGTATGGATTTCAGAAGGAATATAGTAATTGTTCTAAGAAAGAAAGGGCAATGGTAAATCCTGATTTTGTTAAATTACCAGAATACCCTGAAAAAGACCGAATCATCAAGAAATAGTTCCTTGATATGTTTAGAGATTAAGTAGAATGTAAGAATCGTGTAAATGGTACATGATGACGGTATATTCTGTGAATCATCACGTCCATTAGAAACTTAGCATGAATTACCGTAATATAATGACGTTGATCAAGTGTAATTATATTATACTAACCCATGCATCAGTTCCCAACACTACTTCAAAAACATTCATATTTGAATTTTTCAGAATTTAGCAACTAACACAGTTTCTTTTATGTTGCAGATATTACGGAGAGATAAATGATCTCATATAAGAATAGTTGTGATAATATTTCCAGAAATATGGAGAATATGTATAATGGAAGATACGAAGATACCTTATAATATTTAAGGTAAGATGATGATGAAGAATATCTGTCTGTGAAGGTTTAAACTAAGGGGTAATGTGTTTGCTAACTATTTCCGCAGACACTGAATCATTTGGATTCTTTGAAGGTAGATTCAGTCCTTGTGATTTATCCACAGCTTTCTTCATAGTTTCGCATAATCTGCTTTTCGGTACTATATTTTCTATTGAATGTTTCCAATATATTGATACACAGGAAGCACGAAGAGGTATATAATTTCGGACGAGAATATTTATGAAAATATCCTCAGAAATATCAAAGATATTGATGATGATATTTTGGAATTTCTAAGTTCGACGGTTGATGGAGAAAGATTTTCCGCAAGATTTTAACATGACTTCGGAGCAAGATATTCTCTAAAGATTTCAACGGATCCAGAATTACCTGAATCCTTTGAATATAGGATTTGGTCCTTGTATTTGTCCTTGGTCTCCTTCATGGGTAACTCAATCTGTTTTTCAATACCCAATTTTCTATCGAGCGTTCCTAACACTCCTTTATTTATCATCAAACTTTTGTCCGTTTAGACCATCTACCATTTTTCTGTTTCCTCTGCATTTAATGCTATGATATCTGAATCATCGGTTATTAATCCGAGGTGGTTTCAGGAGAATTGTGTTTTTAGATGATTAAACGCTGATGGTAATATGATGGAATATGAAAGGTTACCTGGTAACAATAAAAGAGTACGCGTACGCGTATATATAAACGTTATAATAAGGTTGTTTCGTACGAAAAGTCGAAGTTGACTTGTTGGAGCTGTGACAAAATTGGCTAATTTTGAAAAGGGATCGCAAAGTTGTTTTTGTTAATAAATGCCAAAGGATCTGACGCGGCTACGTGTTGAACTTTTACTCAATTGCCGAGAGTTTCTCAGGTGCATAACTATATGCATAAATCTTTCCTTCCGTAGATGAAGTGCGGTTGATTCATCCTATCGATTGAGGTGTTTTTAAGAATCATGAAAGGCTTGAACGCAGAATGTAATCGTGAAGATACAAATGAGGTTTAAGACGAAATCAAGTGGCAAACTTGAAGAATTGTTTAGTTTCATATGTTATATTCAATATTTTAATTCATTTTAATTGTCCAATGTTATTAGTCCACAGTCGATAGTCCACAGTTGACAGTGCAATCATTCATATATAGTTTAATATATAATATTTGAATTAATTAATACGTATCGTGACCCGTGTACATGTCTCAGACTCGATCACAACTCAAAGTATATATATTATTATAGAATCAACCTCAACCCTGTATAGAGAACTCGATCATTACTGCATATAGAGTGTCTATGGTGATTCCAAATAATATATATAGATGTGTCGATATGATATGTCAAAACCTTGTATACGTGTCCCGATATTTAAAGTGCGTAAAATAAATAACAGAAATTAAATGACAATAAATAAAATTGCGAGAATATAAATTGCGATAAATAAATTGCGATAAATAAAATGTAATACGGAATTAACAGTTAGCTAGGAACAGTTAGCTAGGATTTTGTTAGCGTGGTTTTTTAATAAAATTTAATATTGTTAATTAGTCTGTTTCTAATCAATTTTTATTGTGTCCATTATTTCTTCATTATGCCACTTGTTGGATTCTGATAGGTCAAAATTCAAATATGAAATTGAATTTGAATGAAAATAGTTATTCTTTGGTGAATGTATAAGTATCCCGGTGGTTATAAATAGGATAGTGAATAACTGTTGAATCAGATTCGAAGAATATACAGTGTAACTTATTAATGTGAAATTTAAATATTCCTCGGGTATTACCTACCCGTTAAAATATTTTTATTATTAACAGTTTGTACAAAAGAATTTTTAATTACAATCTTTATGAAAACATATATACATATATATTTTCTTCAAATGTAATCATGAATTTAATGAGTTAACATGATATTAAACTCATTTAGTTTTCAGTTGGAACTAGAATAAATAATCTCTAAAACATTAGAGATTGCATAATCACCATGTCGAATGAAGATAACTGATGTAGAATGTCATGTAGAATGATGATTATACTCGAGGTATAGATTGAGATGTTGAGGCATGTGATATTGAAATTTGGGTTGTTGGTGGTACTGTTGGTGCCGGTGATTTGGATGAAGCTGGTACATTTTGCACCATATTTTCCATGACTACAACTTATGCGCGAAGTTCGTTAACTTCTTCTATTACACCGGGATGATTGTCGGTTCGGACGAGCGGATGAATGAGGTTTAGAATCTGAGATAGTATATGATCGTGATGAGATACTTTGGAAATGAGAGAGAAAATGGTGTCTCGAACAGGTTCGCCGGTAAACGTTTTAGGTTCATTGTCAAGAGGTGAATTTGGTTAGTGGAAATGATCGCCTTCTTCGCGTTTCCCTTGATTAAGTCGACTACGAACCCATCTCCAATTCATTCAGAATAGATTATGGCTAATTGATCGATTCATTCCGATTACTCTGCTTTCAGAGCTCGCGTGGAAATCCATATCGAAATAGCTGTCGGAATAACTATCGAAATAGCTATCGAAATCTGATGGACTCGAACTGGTTGAGGGATTCATCTCGTATGATCAGATGAAGGATTTTCGATAAGAAATAGATTATAGGATGTAGATTAGTACCCTGCAATACATAATTTACATATACATATATAATACTAAAATCCCATAAACTACGGAGGAATCTACGGAAGCTGTCAGGCAAAGGTAACAATAACAGATACGCTAAGATATGAATTTAACTATACACTGTCTATGCAATAAAGGCAGTAAGACGTGTCTTAGACTTTAAGGATGATAAGCAAATATTTTTTCGACACTAAATGATAAGCAAAACTTTTGACATGCAAACACGGTCGAAGTCCAGACTCATTAATGCATTCTAACGACTATCAGTTAGACTCACTAATGCAAGACCTGGTTCGCTAAGACCACCGCTCTGATACCAACTGTAAAGACCCGTCCTAATCCATCCGGACGAAGTCCATATCGATTATAAACGATTCACAACAGTTGATTACATCGCGAGGTACTTGACCTCTATATGATACATTTTACAAACATTGCATTCGTTTTTTAAAAAGACAAACTTTCATTACATCGAAAGTTGACAGGCATGCATACCATTTCATAATATATCCAACTATAATTGACTTGATAATAATCTTGATGAACTCGACGACTCGAATGCAACGTCTTTTGAAATATGCCATGAATGACTCCAAGTAATATCTATAAAATGAGCAAATACACAGCGGAAGATTTCTTTCGTACCTGAGAATAAACATGCTTTAAAGTGTCAACCAAAAGGTTGGTGAGTTCATTAGTTTAACTTAAACAATCGTTTCCATCATTTTAATAGACCACAAGATTTCAGATTTCCATTTCTCATAAACATACGTCCCATGCATAGAGACAAAAATATCATTCATATGGATTGAACACCTGGTAACCGACATTAACAATATGCATATATAAGAATATCCCCATCATTCCGGGATCCTCCTTCGGACATGATATAAATTTCGAAGTACTAAAACATCCGGTACTTTGGATGGGGCTTGTTGGGCCCGATAGATCTATCTTTAGGATTCGCGTCAATTAGGGTGTCTGTTCCCTAATTCTTAGATTACCAGACTTAATAAAAAGGGGCATATTCGACTTCGATAATCCAACCATAGAATGTAGTTTCACGTACTTGTGTCAATTTCGTAAAACAGTTATAAAAGTTGCGCATGTATTCTCAGCCCAAAAATATAAAGGGTAAAAAGGCAAATGAAACTCACCATACTGTATTTTGTAGTAAAAATACATATATCATCATTGAATATGTGTAGGGTTGGCCTCGGATTCACGAACATATATTAATTATATATATATTTATGTTGATCAATATTTGTCTAACAAATTAGGTTAAGTCATAGTGTACCACAATCCTAATGCTCGAGTCTGACTCAACAATATAGTAACATGTTATATTACTCATGTTTAGTTAAAATTTTAGTAAAAGGTGACGTGTGAAACAACGTATCACAAATGGTTTCATAATCATAAAATAGTATTTTAGTTTTTAGAGAAAGTCAACCCAAAAATATTAACTGAAAAGTCAAAGTTCAAGGTCAAAAGTCAAAGGTTAAAGTAAAAACGAGGTCGCATGCAAAAACACAATAACTTATACAAAAAAAGATTTTTCGGTCAAACATGACTAAACGGCCACTTCAGCGATTTTTAGAAAAATTATCGGAACTCCGATTGATAAACGGCCAAAGATAAAAGTTACACATTACCAAAAAGGATTAAGCATAAATTTTACAGAAGTAAACTAAACCTAGACAAATCGTAGTTGCCAACGCGGTTTCGGCGTTTCAAAGTTAATTTTTCAGCTTTAATAAATTTACAAAAGTGACCGAGTAGCCTACTTTGGAGATTTTTAGAAAATTCCTCGAAACTCGGATTGACAAACGGTCAAAGCCTTCAAATTCTCGTTACCACAAAGATATAACATGATTTTTGGCAAAAGTAAACACACATCAGGCCAACCATGACAACTGATACAAAACTGATATTTTTAATAAAAAGTTTCAACTCTTTTTAGAATTTTAAAATGTGACCAAACAGTCAAATTTGACGATTTTTAGAAAAATCGTCGAGACTCGAATTGACAAACGGCCAGAGTCGTTTGTTAGACCTTACAACAAAGAATTCAGTGGTATTTTTGTTTTAATCTGAAACAATGCAGATCAGCGAGAATTTCAGTTTCCGTATCGACGTTTCATCAAAATTTACAAAACTTCTTTTATCCATAACTTGACAACCGTTCAACGAAACGAGACGTGCTTTATATGAAAATTCATCTACTCGACGAGTAGAATCCAAATAACCACTTTTTATTACCCAGAAAATTAGTTCACTATATATCATCAGCAATTTTAATTACGAAATTAATTATACAATTCGTTTATTTCATAACTTTCTAACCGTTCATCGAATCCATTTGATATCTAAATGAAAAGTTCTTAATTTTTCGCTAGCTTTCCAAAGACATGCATATTTTATACCTTATTTCATCCCTAGTATAACAACCTTTAAGATTCAACATAACTTATCTAAGGGCAATAACAAATATACAAGCATGCACAATCCTATATTCTCGAGCACTAGTCAGGGATACACTATTAGTATGTAAAAATTAAATTATGAGTACTCACGTATCAATATTGAGGTTCAATATTGCATGAAAGGTACGTAGACGCAACGGAGATGACAAACACTAAATTTGACCTCACTAGCATACCCATGAACCATACCCATCACCTCCATAGCCATAACTCATAATTTCCCTAGCCCTATCCTACTCATAAAACTTGTCTTGAAATGACCCGCTCATGACCTCGTCGTAATATTTTATGTATGTGTATATTTACTACTACTAATAATAATAATAATAATAATAATAATAATAATAATAATAATAATAATAATAATAATAATAATAATAATAATAATAATAATAATAATAATAATAATAATAATAATAATAATAATAATAATTTAATTAATATACATAATACTCGGTAATAGAAAGAAGATGCAAATGAACCAGAGTGAGATGTGTTCAGTTTTTATAGCATGTAGTCACCAACTTTTCACTATGCGATCTTTACAGCACATATCCATTAAGGACTACCGACACTTCATTTCACCTACTACATATTACTCGTTTAAGACATATGATATGTAATTATATATATATTAATTAATATATAATATATTTAATCTTTAGAATTAATTAAATATTATATTATATTTACGCTCATGGTAAAAATATAATTTTTACAAAAATGACACGGTCGTGGTCTCACGACTCATGTACCACTTTCGGTTTTTCGGGCGCACTTTCGTACATTTAGAAAACTAGCCTTTTACGTTACGCGACGTGTACCTTTTACAAAAATTAGACTTACTCATCAATAAATTACCTTTATAAAAATATAACTTATAAAATTGAGTGTTGTGGTCATTTACTTCCATAAATCAAAGTCTCGTTGTTCGTCAAAATATTTTATTTTAAATTAAACATTTTGTGACATGTACCTTTATTAATAACTAGACTTAAATTAATTAAAAACTAACTCACTCAAAGTGTAACTTAATCTTTTGAGTGTTTTGATCATTTCCTTTTATAATTCATAAACTTGTTAATTATCAAAGCCTATTTATTAATATTAGTTTAAAATCAAAACGTTTTATGACTAGTTTAAATTAAAATTTTATAATCTTATACACATTTTTGAAATATTTATCTTATAACATACTAGTTATCCTTTCAAAACCAATTATATATTTTAAGATCATTTACATTATCAAAAATCCTATAACGTTTATGCTTTAAAACTTAATTTGTTTTCATTCTTTTATGCGTAAATGTTTAGTTTAATTTTCTTAACTTTCTAAATAATATATCTTAATATAACATATCAAATGGGTTTATCTAGTCAACGAATCTTATCCCAATTATTCTTTCTATATGATAAATCGAGTATTATGAAATTCAATTCTCCACTAACTTTTGTCTAACTCCCAATAAGTGATACTTTGTTCTTACTTGTAAATCACTTTACCATTTATTCCGAATACCGTTAAAAGTAAGAGTTTTCTAATTCAAAGTGGACCTCATAACAGAGACTCGAAATCATAATTCAATGTATCTGATAATTCAATCATTTGATATTATCTTTTAATCTCGTTGATAAACTTACATCAAACAAATACGTTCATGTAAAGTATTATTTATTCAATACCTTGATAACATTTCCAAGTTCATAAAATAGATCTCATAGCTTATATTCATATTAACTAATCCGTTCAATGTTTTATTAATATATCTCCATTTAATAATCACACATGTATATGTATATATATTTATTTACACATAATTGTTCGTGAATCGTTAGGCATGGTTAAAGGATATTTGATTACAGAAATATAGTTTCAAAACTTTCGAGACTCAACATTACAGATTTTGCTTATCGTGTCGGATATATATAAAGATTAAAGTTTAAATTTGATCGGAAATTTCTGGGTCATCACATTACCTACCCGTTAAAAGAAATTTCGTCCCGAAATTTGATCGAGGTCGTCATGGCTAACTAATAAAATGTTTTCATGACGAATATGAATCGATAATAGAGTTTTATCATAATTGAGTGATATAGATAAAACGATTTGTTTTTGTGAAGAGCACGAATGAAGCTATCACCTAAGAGTGAAAATGAATAAATGCAGGTTTGACCTAACAGGTGGCGTAGTCAAGATTGATTTCCGAAATCTAAGGAATTTAGAAGAAATCTTCATATTAAGATTTGATTCTTCGGTAATTAAGGAGATTCAGATCTTCTCTGATTAAACGCGATAATCTGCTTCGATTGCTCTGTCGAAAATTTTCCTATAAATCCACCCTCTCCTTTTCCTTACAACTCACACCTTCTATTCTTTCTTTCTCAATTCCTACTTTAAAGTATTCGTTAATATGTTTCATCCCATCTTGATCCTTGATATCCTCTTAACTTGCATATCTGTCATCCTTCTTTTTAATCTGCCACCAGAAGAATCTATTTACTTCTACTATACTCTTGGGTTTATAGTGTTTCTAGTTCTCCCATGTCTTTACATTGTTATATGCATCGATATATACGGGTTGTAATTTCCGGGTTGTTGTTAGATTTTACACCTTCCCTTATATTTCGATGTCCCTACTTCTGTCTTCTATAGTCATCGTCATCCATAGTTAATGCTCTCTTCTATTTGCTGCGGTTTATACCCCAAATTTCTATTTCGGAGCTTTGTCCTTTCGTTTCTTCTTCTTGCGATTAAATAGCTCTCGTAATGGTCCGGAATTCGTATGTATGGATTTCAGAAGGAATATAGTAATTGTTCTAAGAAAGAAAGGGCAATGGTAAATCCTGATTTTGTTAAATTACCAGAATACCCTGAAAAAGACCGAATCATCAAGAAATAGTTCCTTGATATGTTTAGAGATTAAGTAGAATGTAAGAATCATGTAAATGGTACATGATGACGGTATATTATGTGAATCATCACGTCCATTAGAAACTTAGCATGAATTACCGTAATATAATGACGTTGATCAAGTGTCATTATATTATACTAACCCATGCATCAGTTCCCAACACTACTTCAAAAACATTCATATTTGAATTTTTCAGAATTTAGCAACTAACACAGTTTCTTTTATGTTGCAGATATTACGGAGAGATAAATGATCTCATATAAGAATAGTTGTGATAATATTTCCAGAAATATGGAGAATATGTATAATGGAAGATACGAAGATACCTTATAATATTTAAGGTAAGATGATGATGAAGAATATCTGTCTGTGAAGGTTTAAACTAAGGGGTAATGTGTTTGCTAACTATTTCCGCAGACACTGAATCATTTGGATTCTTTGAAGGTAGATTCAGTCCTTGTGATTTATCCACAGCTTTCTTCATAGTTTCGCATAATCTGCTTTTCGGTACTATATTTTCTATTGAATGTTTCCAATATATTGATACACAGGAAGCACGAAGAGGTATATAATTTCGGACGAGAATATTTATGAAAATATCCTCAGAAATATCAAAGATATTGATGATGATATTTTGGAATTTCTAAGTTCGACGGTTGATGGAGAAAGATTTTCCGCAAGATTTTAACATGACTTCGGAGCAAGACATTCTCTAAAGATTTCAACGGATCCAGAATTACCTGAATCCTTTGAATATAGGATTTGGTCCTTGTATTTGTCCTTAGTCTCCTTCATGGGTAACTCAATCTGTTTTTCAATACCCAATTTTCTATCGAGCGTTCATAACACTCCTTTCTTTATCATCAAACTTTTGTCAGTTGACTATGTGGTTTACAGTCCCACTTGACTATTAAAAATTTAGATCCTTTAAAGAAATTGGATCTTTATGAAAACATTTGATCTTTTGAAAATTTATTCTAGCTTTTACCCTAGATAAGTTTTCTGGAATAACCCTTCACCGGTGTTTGCAAATTGTTTTTGTGGGTTTGGTGGGTTTCAGATTTGAAAATTTTAGCTCAAAACTTATGGTTTTGTGTCACCCACTTCCTAACCTTGTATTGGGAAAGCAACACGTCCAGTATACTTGCTCCGTACATTACCTTTCGGTAAACTACCGTCCGGTTGTAAAGGAAAGCGTTGAATAAGCAACTGTTAAGGCAATGTCGCGTGACATGCTTTTAATTATGGTCTATAACGTGTCGGATGCAATTACTATCCTTTGTAGGAGCAATAGTAAAGATCACCCTATAGTTTTTCGGTCTGGCACAAGGTTCTGTCTTTGACCATGCTATACAACCACCGTTCTTACGGTTGATACCCGATTTGGTTCAGGTGACCTAATGAATTCCAGGTGAATTCCTAGGATTTTACGTTCAATGGTAATGAACGAATTGAAAATGGGTTTTTAGAAAACAAATCGATTTGTAATTTTGATTAAAATATTTTCTCGTTCAAGCTCGAGTTTAGATATCATCGAATTCCATGAGTTTGTAATTCTCAATCTTTAAGGTCAATCTCAAGGATTGAGTAATATCAGTCTTAAAAGCTGATTTTTGATCTTTAAGGAGATTATCCTTTCTGGGGATCTGATTCATTAGTCTTATAAGCTAATTTGCACGGTGCCCCCACCATTGTACGAGATAGATCCTCTCATGGTTAGGATAAGTCTGACCACTTGGCGACCCTGTTTGATGCCGAGGTTCGTGGATTTCCAGCTGATTTTCGAGAAAACTTTTCAAGGTTTTTCGTAGACACTACAACTGGTCTGGACGAAAACTTCCTGACCTAAATCAAGAAGCGCGTGTCTTTTTCTCGAAAGACTTTACTTCCTTTTTGATTCCATTTATATAACAATAAACTGGGTAAACTGATTAATATCGTCCAAAACAAAAGTATTTTCAATTATTTGTACAAAAATATGTGATATATGTTCTAAATAACTTGGTAATTTTTTTCCCACACTTGGCTTTTATTTTCCTTTCTTTGCCTTTTTATTGTCCTCTATTCTATTTTAAATGAATTCTAATATTTTGGGTTGTTTCTCTGTCCTTTCCGAGGTAACAATAATTTCGGTATTTAACATCTAGTTTTATCGTTCATAAATATGTATAAACATGATTTTGAATTCATTTATTTGAAAATTTTGAAAATTTTTACTAGAATTGGGTAGTCAGTATATAAGACTAGGGCTGTTCTTTATTATCAGAGAGCACTAGATTCTAATACAACTACTACGTTACTAGTATTTTTAATGGTAATCAAGTGTATAAGTCAAAAATTTTAAAAATCCGAAAGAATTTAACCCCTTCCCACACTTAAGATCTTGCAATGCCCTCATTTGCAAGAAATTAGTAACAATTTAAATTATTGAGGGTGATTAGCGTAGAAAAATGATTAAATTTTACCAAAGTTTCCAAACATATTGGCGGTTGTTTGCTGAATGATAAATGGTGCACATCATTTGTTCATTCCGTCTTGTTGTTACATCACATTTATTTTTTATTTTGTCGTCAAAATTAGTAGCTTTTGCTGAACTTAATGCCAGTCTTTGAAAATGCGCTGTTTTACCCTGTTTTGTACATAAAATAAAATACATACAATACAAATAATAACATGCATGGTAATTTGAAATGGGACTTAACATCCCACTTTCAAATCAAATATGAAATATTAGTACAAAATAATAAAAATATTAAACATTACATTAAAGTATCACAATATTATATGTTTAAACATAAATAAATAAAAATAATAAAAAGATAAAAATCATAGAAATCACCAACGGAACTATATCAATCTGGATAGGGGTTCCAGTTCATGTCGTCGGGCGGGTTCCATGGTTGGTTATAGGTGTACTGATAAGCCTGGTTAGGGTCGTAGAGAGTAAATGGTGGTTGCATATCGGGCTGGTGTGGAGGATAGTAAGCGGGTCGGGTCGGTACGTAGTTATTTGGTACCTGAGGTGATAGTTGGCTCATGATCTGATGCTGATGATAGTGCCATCTATCATGCTGTCGTTGAATAGAATGCTCGTAAACATTCTCGGCTTGCCACGGCTCGTACCGACTATGTCTATCCTGGTTTGTCATTTCTACCTCATCTATACGCTGGTAGACGTCAGTCATAGCCTCCCTAATGACATCCCTAATGTCATCCGCTTCCTCCATTTCCTCATCTGATCCTCTCTCTACCTGAGGATGACGACCATCATATGGTATTGCTTGATTGCGTCTGCTCTTTAATACTTTAGCACCCTGATAGACCTTCAATCCTAAAGTATCCACCTGTTCCCTACACACCATCAGTGGACCCCCTTGATCCCTATCTACACCCAAATACTCTCCAATGAGAGTAACAAAAATACCTCCTCCTATTACTCACCCGTCCTGTATTCCTGCCACTACTTTGGACAGATAAAAACCAACACAGTAGGGGATATTAACAAAGCTTCTAGGGTTTCGAATACACTTAAGGTAAAATAAATTGTGTAAGGTCATCTTCTCCTTGTTTTTACCTCTTTGTGTAATCGAATTAGCTAAAAATCTATGTATAAGACGTAGCTCTGCTTTGTTAATATCTAAATAGGAGTGTCTTCCTCCCAGCGTAAAAACATTATAATCTGAAATACGCCTCCAGATGGCGTCCGCGTCAAAATTCCTATCTACCCGCTCCCCATGATAAATCAAATTTGTACAATCGGGTAGTAGTAATTCACCAGGAGTGTAAATCTGTAAAGCCCTGGCCATGTCTAGCATGGACATTCTGTACATCCTACGGCCAAGTAAAAATCTAAGAAAACTTCTATCATCTAACCTAACTACATCCGCATGAAGTGAAATAGTACTCATAAGCTCAACACACCATTCCTTATATACAGGCCTACGAATGGTGAACAAACGTTCCCAATCGGGAAAAGAAGAGCTGCCATACCTTTGGATCAGATGTTGTCTAACTGAGTTAACTAGTTGGACCCTTTCCAAAGGCTCCCAATCAATTACCCTCGGCACTTCTACATTTTTCGTTACCAGTTTGTATTTGTTACTTTGGTACGTTGGGTAATCTCTCCAACTTCGATCAAATCTCAAATTCGGATGCAACTGTTCTTCATGAATCGTTGGGTGTGCTATTATCGGATGAATCGGAAATTGTACGTAGGCATTAACATATTCTAGTTGCAGATCATAATATGGTACATGTTGATCAGGTTGTTGTTGTTGTTGTTCCTGTTGTTGCTCCGGTTCATATTGCATTTCTGGTTCAGGTTCTGGAGCAGGTTGCCTAGATGATGATGATGCACCATCAGTATCGGTAAATCTCTGCAAAACACATTAAAGACAAAATTTGTGCATCCAAATATGCATTAGTGTTAGCAAAATAACAACTTGAAACAATTACAATAACATGTTTAATCAAAATTAAACTTATACACATTTTCACAATTTTAACAATTCTACACTTTTTCAAATAAACATATATGAAAATGTTTACAAAGTTCATAAGCATTCAACTCAAATAACATGTTAAAATAACCATTACTAGCAATTAAACAAGTTTCAAATGGCATTTACATCAATTTAATCAAGTTTATGAAATTTAGACCTAAAAAGTCCACTTTAATTCTCAAAAATCATGTTTAGGATCAAAGTTTGGATCATTTAGCTATCTAAACATGTTACATTACTTAATTTAGCAATAATTCATGACAAAAATCGGCCATAACCTGTTTATATCAAAAAGCCCCAATTTGCTCAAGAACACAAACCCTAGATTCCTAAATTTTTTTGAAGTTTTTGGCTTCAAATCATGTTAAATAGCATCAATCTAAGTTATACATGCATAATATACTAACAATTTAACTCTAATTACACTAGAAATTAACAAAATCAAATTAGGTAAATTATAGCTCAAGAACACTAAAAATCAAATTTAAAAAGGCTTAAGGTGTAATTGTTACCTTCTTTGAAAAACTTCTGAACAATTTCATGATTAGAACGGATTATAGCAAGAAATTTGGTTGATTTTGGTGAAAAATTGCGAATTTAGGGGTGATTTTGGGAGTATGTTCGTGTTTTGTGCGTGTGTTTAATGGAGACAGAGAGCTCGACCGACCATATGATCTGCCCAGTTTTTTCACTCCATGCGACTGCATGGATTTTAAGAGGAAACCCCATGCGATCGCATGGGGTCCGTTTTTTTTTACATAAAAACCTTATACTTTTTAAAACAAATAATTAATTTTATTTAAAATTTTGTTTCTTTAGAATGAGGGCGTTTCGGATCATTGTCCTAGTCCATCCCTCGACAAAATTTTAAAATTTTTCATTTTTAAGCGTGATTTTAAAAGCAAAGATTTTTGGGTTTTTTTAATGTTTTTGGCATACTTTAATTCAATAAGATTAAAAATAATGATAATAAAAGTTCTCGTCCCGCCCTCGGGTAAAGCAATTTCGGTTCAACGACCTAGTTTTCAACTCACGACGAATTTTAAAATCATATTTCTAACTTAGTGAAATAAAGTAAATTTTTGTTTTTAAATTCACACCAAACTTAAATTTGAAATGCATAAAATTTCATATTAATATTATTAATATTTTTGTACATTAATTTTACAAACTTATATTAAAAATATTAATTTTTAAAATACTTACAAACTTAAATATATTGATTTTAAAAAGTTTACAATATTAATTTAATATTTATATATTAATTTTAAAAACATGGTAAAAATTAAAATTAAAAATCTTTTTGGTCTTTTATCCCACTTTAATCAATCAAATATTATCAAAAATATACGCCCCTCTTTTGGGTAAAGTAATTTCGGCTATATTACCTAGTTTTACTCCTGACGAATTTCTGAAATATTTTGGATTGATTGATTAAAGATATTTATACCTTAAGAATAAACGGTAAATTTTGCAGTGATGTAATAAATTTTTGTATGATATCAATAATTTCAGTTACGCATACCTAATTTTATTGAATACCAATTTAATACTTTATAGCGAACGATTCAACGTTTATTATAAAAAGGTTAAAAGCAATAAAAATAAAAATAAAAACTGTACATACTTACCTTGAGAAAGAATTCTCAGAGACCTGCTTTAGCCGATTCATATGAGAGTCGTGTGATTTGGTTCTTCATAGCTTCGTGTGACCATTTTCCACATTTATAACATCTTTCAAGCTGTCGTGCTCTTCTTTTTGTTGCGGATTTTGATTTTCCTTTCCCAAAATGTATCTTATGATGATCTTTCCTGAGTTCTTTTCTTACTTCGTCACATCTGCTTCTTATTACTGACACCAGGTCACTCGGGAGTGTGTCATTATTACATTTAGTAATCAAAGCGTGTAGCATTAGACAATGGTTCAGATCAAAAGAATTCTTCATCTCGTAAAATCTAAAAAATATAAAAATTCAGAATGGGGGGAGAAGACTAGTTCTTTAGGGTCTGCTAGGGAAAGCCCATTCGGATTCCATTCTCGAGAACTACACGAAAATAGAATATCTAACTCTAACAGAAATATATATTACCCTAAAAAGATTCGAACCTTCCCACATTTAGTTAGTTGTGGTGTTGAAATTGTGATTAACTTCATCTTCAACTTCCATTGGATTATCTATGTAATGTTTAACTCTGTGACCATTAACTTTAAATTCAATCACATTTGAATTTATTAATTCTACTGTTCCTTATGGGAAAACTCCTTTGACTATGAATGGTCCAGACCATCTTGATTTCAATTTTCCAGGAAATAGCTTGAATGGTGAATTGAAAAGAAGAACTCTGTCTCCTTCTTTAAATTCTTTTGAACTTCTGATTCTTTTATCATGCCATTTCTTCATTCTTTCCTTATAGATTAACGAATTTTCATATGCTTCATGTCTTAATTCTTCTAAGTCGTTTAGTTGACTTAACTGTAGACGTCTAGCTTCATGCAAATCAAGATTACATGTCTTCAAAGCCCAAAATGCTTTATGTTAAATTTCTACTGGAAGATGACATGCTTTTCCATAAACAAGTCTAAAAGGTGTGGTTCCAATTGGAGTTTTGTAGGTTGTTCTAAAAGCCCAGAGTGCATCCTCCAATTTCATGGACCATTCCTTCGAATTTGATCCTACGGTTTTCTCTAGAATACGTTTTAAAGCTCGGTTGATATTTTCAACTTGTCCACTTGTTTGTGGATGAAAAGCAGTTGAGATTTTATGAGTTACTCCATATCTTTTAAGAACTTTCTCAAGTTGATTATTACAAAAATGAGTACCCCGATCACTTATTAAAGCTTTCGGTGTTTCGAACCTTGCAAAAAGATGTTTTAAAAAGTTGACTACAACTCGTGCATCGTTAGTTGAGAGAGCTTGTGCTTCCGCCCATTTAGATACATAATCAATGGCAACGAGAATGTAGAGATTATTATGAGATTTTGGAAATGGACCCATAAAGTCAATATCCCAAACGTCAAATACTTCACATACTTGAATGACATTTTGTGGCATTTCATCACGTTGACTTATTTTTCTGGCCCTTTGACAAGCATCACAGGATTTGCAAAGAAGGTGTGCGTCTTTGAAAATTGTAGGCCAATAGAATCCAGCATCGTAAACTTTTCTTGCTGTGAGTTGAGGCCCATAATGCCCTCCTATTGGTCCTGTGTGACAATGGTTTAAGATTTGACTGGCTTCATCCCCGAATACACATTGGCGTATTATTCCATCAGGACAACTTTTAAACAAATGTGGATCTTCCCAGAAATAGTGTTTTATATCACTAAAGAATTTCTTTCGTTTTTGGTACGACAACCCTTTTTCAAGGAATCCACATACTAAATAGTTTGCATAGTCTGCAAACCATGAAATTTCATTATAATCTATCTTCAATAGATATTCATCAGGAAAGTTATCTTGTATAGCCGATTCATTTAGAACTTCTAATTCAGGATTTTCAAGACGAGAAAGATGATCAGCGGCGAGATTTTCTGCTCCCTTTTTATCTCGGATCTCAATATGGAACTCTTGTAAGAGTAAGATCCAACGGATTAATCGTGGTTTGGCATTGATAATGCTAAAAACGAACATATATTTCATAGCATTATCCCTCAAGAAAGACAAGCTTTTAATTGCAATTATTCTATTTACAAGTGATATTCGTTTAAATAATAAAAGGTGAAGACAAAAGACAGATTCGACGAATTGAAGACGCAAACGACCAAAAAGCTCAAAAGTACAAAGTACAATCAAAGTGGTTCAAATTATTGATGAGAAACGTCTAAAAATTACAAGAGTACGAGCCGCAAAACGCAAAGTACAAGATATTAAATTGTACGCAAGGACGTTCAAAAATCCGGAACTGGGACCAGAGTCAACTCTCAACGCTCGACGCAACGGACTAAAAATTACAAGTCAACTATGCACATGAATATAATATAATATATAATTAATTCTTTAAGTTATTTATATATTATATTATTTAATAAAACCGTCGGCAAGAAGCAAAAAATTGAATGTGAGCTGGAATCCCAGGCCATGCGATCGCATGGCCAGCAAGAACAATCTCCATGCGATCGCATGGCAGTAAATATCTGGCCACATCTATAAATTTCGCAGTTTTTGGTCGAACTTAACACATCTTTTTCTCTTCTCTATCTCTCAACGTAATATATATATATATATATATATATATATATATATATATATATATATATATATATATATATATATATATATTATAATTTTAATTTTAATTTTAATTTTAATAATAAGGGTATGTTAGCGAATGTTGTAAGTGTGTAAGTCGAAATTCTGTCCGTGTAACGCTACGCTATTATTAATCATTGTAAGTTATGTTCAACCTTTTTAAATTAATGTCTCGTAGCTAAGTTATTATTATGCTTATTTAATACCGAAGTAATCGTGATGTTGGGCTAAATATTAAAATTGGGTAATTGGACTTTGTACCATAATTGGGGTTTGGACAAAAGAACGACACTTGTGAAAATTAGACTATGGGCTATTAATGGGCTTTATATTTGTTTAATTAAATGATAGTTTGTTAATTTAATATAAAGATTTACAATTGGACGTACCTATAAATAACCATATACACTCGATCAGACACGATGGGCGGGATATTTATAAATACTAATAATCGTTCATTTAACCAGACACGGAAATGGATTAATAGTCTATGGACTTATTAAAATAGGGGTGAATTATATACAAGGAAAATTGGTGTAATTATAGTTTAAGTCCCCAATTAGTTGGAATATTTGACTTCGGATATAAGGATAATTTGACGAGAACACTCGCACTTTATATTTATGACTGATGGACTGTTATGGACAAAAACCAGGCAGACATATTGAATAATCCAGGACAAAGGACAATTAACCCATGGTAATAAACTAAAATTAACACGTCAAACATCATGATTACGGAAGTTTAAATAAGCATAATTCCTTTATTTCATATTTCATCGCATTTTTATTTACTGTCATTGTATTTAATTGCACTTTTAATTATCGTACTTTTTAATTATCGCACTTTAATTTATTGTCATTTTATTTATCGCACTTTAATTTATCGCACTTTAATTATTATCATTTACTTTACGCTTTAAATTAAGTTATTTTTATTTTTAATATTTTACATTAGGTTTTAACTGCGACTTAAGTTTTAAAATAGACAAACCGGTCATTAACGGTAAAAACTCCCTTTTATAATAATAATACTACTTATATTTATATTTATATTTATATAAATATAGTTTAAAAAATATAGCGTTAAACTTGGCTAACTCCCTGTGGAACGAACCGGACTTACTAAAAACTACATTACTGTACGATTACGTACACTGCCTATAAGTGTTATAATAAGGTTTAGGTATATCCATTCTATAAATAAATAAATAACTTGCGTAAAATTGTATCGTATTTAATAGTATTTTGTAGTAAAAATATAACTATTTCGTATACACTTCTGCGCACATCAAGTATTTTTGGCGCTGCTGCCGGAGACTTGCTTAAACGCCGGAAGCGAAACGCTATATATATAAAAAAGAAAATTTTTTTTTATTAAGTCTTAGTTTACTTTTGTAAAAAAAATACGTTTTAAATATTAAAAATACAAAAATATAAAAAGAAAAATAAAATATATATATTTTTAAGAATTGTTTAAAATATATAAATTTTAAAGTATTTTTATTTCTATTTTTAGTTTGTAAAAATATAAGTTTTTATTTCATTTATATAAATATTTTATTTAAATATTAAAACAGAAAAAAATAAATAAGAAATTAAACGGCCCGATACTGTAGCAGCCCATATTCTGGCCTGAACCATTAACAATGCGACCGCATGAAAATATAACGGGATATCCATGCGATCGCATGGACTGATCTGACACGCCAGGTTTGACTTATTTCTGCATTAATTACGAAGTATTAATTATTATTATTATTATAAACCCTAATTATTATTAATTATTATTATTATTATTATTTTAAAATTGACAAACCGGTCATTAAACGGTAAAACCCCTCTTTTATAATAATAATACTACTTATATTTATATTTATATAAATATTGTTTAAAAAATATAGCGTTAAACTTGGCTAGCTCCCTGTGAAACGAACCGGACTTACTAAAAACTACACTACTTTACGATTACGTACACTGCCTATAAGTGTTGTAGCAAGGTTTAGGTATATCCATTCTATAAATAAATAAATAACTTGTGTAAAATTGTATCGTATTTAATAGTATTTTGTAGTAAAAATATAACTATTTCGTATACATCTCTACGCACATCAAGTATTTTTGGCGCCGCTGCCGGGGACTTGCTTAAACGCCGGAAGCGAAACGCTATATATATATATAAAAAAAAATTTATTAAGTCTTAGTTTACTTTTGTAAAAAAAAATACGTTTTAAATATTAAAAATACAAAAATATAAAAAGGAAAATAAAATATATATATTTTAAGAATTGTTCAAAATATATAAATTATAAAGTATTTTTATTTCTATTTTTAGTTTGTAAAAATATAAGTTTTTATTTCATTTATATAAATATTTTATTTAAATATTAAAACAGAAAAAAAATAAGAAATTAAACGGCCCGATACTGTAGCAGCCCATATTTTGGCCTGGAACCATTAACCATGCGACCGCATGAAAATATAACGGAATATCCATGCGATCGCATGGACTGATCTGACACGTCAGGTTTGACTTATTTCTGCATTAATTACGAAGTATTAATTATTATTATTATTATAAACCCTAATTAGGGTTAATTATAATATTAATTATTTTAGTTTTCAGTTTTAATTTGTATTTTAAGTTTTATTTAGTTTTATTAAATATATAAACTTATTACTTTTATAAAATAAATAATATAAAAATAATATTTTTATAAAAAATTGTATTTTTTTAACTTTAGTTTTATTTTTATATTTCCGTATCTTTTTATTAGTTTAATTCGTAAGTTGTATATTTTTTTCCGCTCGTAATTAGTTTTAATCTAGTATTTTGCCGTAGTTATTTTTATTTCTAGATTTTTAGGCTTTGCCGTAAAATCCCTTAAGTGCTTTTTCTTTAGACTAAGATTTAGGTGCTTTAGAATTTTGCTGTTTTTATATTTTAGTACTTTTTAAGTTATTACCGTTTTGGATATAGTATTCCTTTTAAGCTTTAATGCCTTTAGACGTAACTTTTAATTTTTAGTTTTTAGACTTTTAAGTTTCGACGCGCTACGTTCTTTTTATTATTTTTCGATCTTTTATTTTTCGACCTCTTATTTTTCGACGCACTTTTTCTTTTTCTTTTCGACACTCTAGTTTTTAGGACTTAGAATTTTCTCTACTTCTTCTCTAATAATTCAAAATGAAAAATTATTTTAAGCGGTTAAATTGATAGACATCCAAAATTTTCTGGTTCGTAGTAATAGTTGGATTTGTTAGTGGCAAGTTGTGGGCTTCCGATTTAAAGGGTCCTGGCTACCTGCTGCATCTATTGGCTATTCGAAATGTGGAAAAAATCAGAAAAGTCTATTAATTTGATAACTTATATAATTTTTATTTTTATAACTAATAGGATATTCAGTGAATGCACCGAGCAAAACGTTCACCACTTTTTATACGTTCACCACCTGTAACTCGATCAAGACATCTAGCCAATATTGTCGCCGTTGATTTTTCTTTAGAATCATCATCCAGTCGACCAAGTACTCCAATTCAAATTTCCGATAATCCATTTTTTGAACCCGACCTCACAATTGAGAATCCGGAGGATATTCAAGGACAATTCAGAGATCCTGAACCACTAATCTTTCCTCCGGAACCACCAATCATTCAAACGGAGATTGTCGAGGAACAAACCATTAAATCAGAATCCTCTAGTAATTCAGATTCAACAAATTCAATCATAGATAATCTGGAACCTCTAAGTATGGAAGACCGAATGAGAGCTAAACGCACTGGCCAAGGTCACGCAATTACTTAACCAGACATTAATGCGCCAGATTATGAAATCAAAGGACAAATCCTACACATGGTGACTAATCAATGCCAATTTAGTGGTGCACTGAAGGAAGATCCAAACGAACATCTTCGCACCTTTAATAGTATATGTACTCTATTTAAAATCCGAGAAGTAGAGGATGAACAGATATATCTCATGTTATTTCCCTGGACTTTAAAGGGAGAAGCTAAAGATTGGTTAGAATCGTTACCTGAAGGGGCGATTGATACATGGGATGTTTTAGTTGAAAAATTTCTTAAACAATTCTTTCCGGCATCTAAAGCCGTGAGACTTCAAGGAGAAATTGTTACGTTCACACAAAAGCTAAACGAAACTCTATATGAAGCGTGGACAAGATTTGGAAAGTTATTGAGAGGATGTCCGCAACATGGTTTAGACACTTATCAAATAGTACAAATATTCTACCAAGGATGCGACATCACTACAAGAAAAGACATCGATATAGCAGCTGGTGGTTCCATTATGAAGAAAACAGCAACTGAAGCTTACAAAATTATTGATAACACTGCTTCCCATTCACATGAGTGGCACCAAAAAAAATATATCGTTAGATCATCTAAAGCGGCTAGAGCCGATTCTAGCCATGACTTTGATTCCATTTCCGAAAAGATAGATGCTGTCGAGAGACGAATGGAAAAGATGACTAAGGATATTCACTCAATAAGAATTAGTTGTGAGCAGTGTGGAGGACCACATTTGACAAAAGATTGTCTCAGTATTGAACAAACAATGGAACAAAGAGAGAATGTTTCATACATGAACCAAAGACCTGGAAATAATTATCAAAATAATTATCAACCGCCAAGATCAAATTACAATCAAAACCAGAATTATAACCGAAATGTTCCATACAACAACAAACAAGGTCCTAGCAATCAACAAGTATCCAATAATACTTACAATCAGCAAAGACCTATTTTTCAAAACAAACCACCACAAACCGATGATAAAAAGCCAAATTTAGAAGATATGATGTCGAAGCTAGTTGAATCTCAAACGCAGTTTTTCACATCTCAGAAACAAACTAATGAACAAAATGCTCAAGCATTTAGAAATCAACAAGCTTCTATTCAAAATTTAGAACAAGAAGTAAGCAACCTAGCACGGTTGATAGGTGAAAGAAAACTGGGAAGTTTACCTAGCGATACAAATGCTAACCCCCGGAATGAAACAACTAAAGCCATTACCACGAGAAGTGGTATTACACTTAAACCACCTGAAATACCTGTAATTTCTGATGACGCTATTCCTACTCCACAAGAACCACAACCTGATCAAGATAAGGAAACAGAACCGGTAGTTGAAAAGGTTAATGAAGATAACATAGTTAAGGCTAAACCTTATGTTAAACCATACCAACCACCACTTCCTTACCCGAGTAAAATGAGAACAGAAAGACTTGAAGCCGAGCAATCTAAATTCTTGGATATGTTTAAACAGATAAATGTCAATCTTCCTTTCATTGATGTGATTTCAGGAATGCCAAGATATGCTAAATTTCTAAAAGATCTAATCACAAATAGAAAGAAAATGGAAGAACTCTCAGCTGTAACTATGAATGCTAATTGTTCTGCAGTGCTGTTGAATAAGATACCAAAAAAATTATCCGATCCAGGAAGTTTCACAATTCCATGTTTTCTGGGTAGTCTTAGTTCAATAGAGGCATTAGCAGACTTAGGTGCTAGTATAAATCTAATGCCGTATTCACTATACGCTAAACTAGACCTTGGAGAATTGAAACCAACACGAATAAGCATACAACTTGCCAATCGATCAGTAAAATATCCTAGAGGGATAATGGAGAACATGCTAGTTAAAGTTGGTACTTTAGTATTTCCAGTAGATTTTGTTATTCTGGACAGGGAAGAAGATTCTCGAGTTCCTCTCATATTAGGAAGACCATTCTTAAACACGGCTAAAGCAATAATAGACGTGTTCGATAAGAAACTGACCTTAAGTATAGAGGACGAGAGTGTTACCTTTTTAGTTGATAGAGCCATGCAACAACCGCAATCTGCAGATGATACATGTTATTATATTCAAACTATGGATTCACATGCAGAATTGTTAGAAGAATTTCCAGAATTACAAGGAACGGGAGAATGTTCTTTAGGAGAAGGAACTGAACCAATTGATGAAACTAAAATGTTAGCTACACTTATGGTTAATGGATATGAACCAAAAACAGAAGAAATTCAAATGCTAAAAGAGGAAGACAGATATCGATATAAATCATCGATAGAAGAACCACCGACATTAGAGTTAAAGCCACTTCCAAACCATTTAGAATACACTTATTTACATGGTGAATCTGAATTACCTGTAATAATATCGTCTTCTCTTACTAAAAATGAAAAATCTCAACTCATTTATGTACTAAAAGCTCATAAACCAGCTATTGCATGGAAGATTCATGATATTAAAGGCATAAGTCCCTCGTATTGCACACATAAAATCCTTATGGAAGAAGGTCATAAAACGTATGTGCAATGCCAATGAAGACTAAATCCTAATATGCAAGATGTTGTTAAGAAAGAAATTATTAAACTACTTGATGCAGGTTTAATTTATCCAATCTCTGATAGTCCATGGGTAAGCCCAGTTCAATGTGTACCTAAGAAGGGTGGCATGACTGTCATCACAAATGAAAAAAATGAGCTTATTCCTACTAGGACTGTAACAGGATGGCGTGTTTGTATTGATTATAGAAAATTAAATGACGCCACCAGAAAAGATCACTTTCCCTTACCTTTCATTGATCAAATATTGGAAAGATTAGCCGGAAATAGTTACTATTGTTTTCTTGATGGTTTTTTCGGATATTTTCAAATTCCAATAGCACCCGAAGATCAAGAGAAAATCACATTCACGTGCCCTTATGGTACTTTTTCTTACAAACGCATGCCATTTGGACTTTGCAACGCCCCTGCAACCTTTCAAAGATGCATGATGGAGATTTTTCACGACATGATAGAAGAATGCATGGAAGTATTCATGGATGACTTTTCAGTCTTCGGTGATACATTTGAATCATGTCTAGTTAATCTTGAACGAATGCTTATTAGATGCGAACAATCAAATCTAGTACTTAATTGGGAGAAATGCCATTTCATGGTTAAAGAAGGCATCGTTCTTGGTCATAAAATTTCAAAGGAAGGAATTGAAGTGGATAGAGCTAAAGTAGATGTAATTGCTAAACTTCCACATCCCACCAATGTTAGAGGAGTTAGGAGTTTTCTAGGGCATGCCGGTTTTTACCGACGTTTCATAAAATATTTTTCTAAAATTGCCACTCCTATGAATAAACTCATTGAAAAGGATGCTCCATTCATCTTTTCAGATGAATGCATCAAATCTTTTAATATATTCTTAAAGAAAAACTCACTAATGCACCGATAATGATAACTCCAAATTGGAATCTACCATTTGAACTCATGTGTGATGCAAGTGATTTTGCAATGGGAGCCGTTTTAGGACAAAGGATTGAAAAATGATTTCATTCTATTTATTATGCTAGTAAGACGTTACAAGGAGCACAAACAAACTATACAACTACTGAAAAAGAACTCCTTGCTATTGTCTTTGCTTTTGACAAATTTCGTTCATATCTCGTTCTAGCTAAAACGGTGGTCTATACCGACCATTCTGCTCTTAGATACCTATTTTCAAAACAAGATGCGAAACCAAGATTAATCCGTTGGATCTTACTCTTACAAGAGTTCGATATTGAGATCCGAGACAAAAAGGGAGCAGAAAATCTCGCCGCTGATCATCTTTCTCGTCTTGAAAATCCTGAATTAGAAGTTCTAAATGAATCGGCCATACAAGATAACTTTCCTGATGAATATCTATTGAAGATAGATTATAGTGAAATTCCATGGTTTGCAGACTATGCAAACTACTTAGTATGTGGATTCCTTGAAAAAGGGTTGTCGTACCAAAAACGAAAGAAATTCTTTATTGATATAAAACACTATTTATGGGAAGATCCACATTTGTTTAAAAGTTGTCCCGATGGAATAATACGCCGATGTGTATTCAGGGATGAAGCTAGTCATATCTTAAACCATTGTCACACAGGACCAACAGGAGGGCATTATGGGCCTCAACTCACAGCAAGAAAAGTTTACGATGCTGGATTCTATTGGCCTACAATTTTCAAAGACGCACACCTTCTTTGCAAATCCTGTGATGCTTATCAAAGGGCCGGAAAAATAAGTCAACATGATGAAATGCCACAAAATGTCATTCAAGTATGTAAAGTATTTGACGTTTGGGGTATTGACTTTATGGGTCCATTTCCAAAATCTCATAATAATCTCTACATTCTCGTTGCCATTGATTATGTATCTAAATGGGCAGAAGCACAAGCTCTCCCGACTAACGATGCACGAGTTGTAGTCAATTTTTTAAAACGTCTTTTTGCTAGGTTTGGAACACCGAAAGCTTTAATAAGTGATCGGGGTACTCATTTTTGTAATAATCAACTTGAGAAAGTTCTCAAAAGATATGGAGTAACTCATAAAATCTCTACTGCTTATCATCCACCGAAAAGTGGACAAGTTGAAAATACCAACCGAGCTTTAAAACGTATTCTAGAGAAAACCATAGGATCAAATCTGAAGGAATGGTCCATGAAATTGGAGGATGCACTCTGAGCTTTTAGAACAGCCTATAAAACTCCAATTGGTACCACACCTTTTAGACTCGTTTACGAAAAAGCATGTCATCTTCCAGTAGACCATAAGCTATAGAAACTTAGATCTTTCAAAAGTATAACAAGTTATAATTAAAGAAAGATTTCTTACATGTTCTTGAACTTTTAAAGTTAACTTTTGTTCAAGAAAATATGAGATCAAGACTAACTTGTAATACTTGACCATTTGAACCAACAAACATGAAATTAAAGTGCATAATATAAAGTAGTAAACTAAGTAAACAAGTAACTAGTTCATGGGTTGTTCATGCTTTAAAGATTCAAACCAAAGTTTGATCTTTAAGAATGTAAACTTTTAGTTTACAAACATGACTTACAAGTAATGATTTCACAACTCATGAACTTAAATCTTTCTAAAGCATTATATGTAGAACATAAACTAAAGAGTTTTGTTCTTGTATGTCTTGTAAGAACAAGGTAAATGGAGAATCAAACTAAAGAGTTGGATTCTTGTAACATGTAAGTAAGTAACCACAACAACTAGTAAGTAAGTAGACATTAACAAAGAACAAGTAACAACAAGAAAATGATGATGATTAAAGGGGTGTCTTTGGCCACGGTTTTACAAGAGAAAAAGATGGAGAAGAACTCAAGTTACTTACAATCTTTGAGAGAAAAAAAGAGAGAAGAGTTTGAGAAGTATTTTGTGTGTGTGAAATGAATGGATACAAGTGAGCAAGTAAGTAAAAAAAAAAGCACAAAACACCTCTAAAGGCCACTATGGCTGACGGCTAGGAGTATCAAAAGGGGAGGAGGGATTAAACCACTAGGTCCTTGCATGTTAAAGCTTAAAAGGTTGGTTACAAGAGGTTTTTGCATGGGGAGGAGTTGTAACAAGATTCTAAACAAAGCTAACACATCTAGTTCCAATTTAAAGTGATACTTATATATGAAAGACATGGGCTAATGAAGTCCATTAAGATGTAGGGTGGCTTATAAGCCCATAATCATGAGTCCATTAATATTAATCAAGCCCAAGTTCAAGTAACTAACAAGTTAATCCAATAAAAGCCCAAGTAACTAACTAGTAACCATAGTTAATTAAAATGATTAATAAAACTTAATCATGAATGTAAATAATATCTAAAAATATTATTCGTGAAAGTTTCGTGTGTCACAAAGACGTTTCGAGCACTCAAAAGTCATGTACGGTTAATCATGGAAACAAGTAAATGTAATAACATACATTCGTTTAATCACAAGTATTACTAATAACCATTATTAATTAAGGATGGAAAAACCAGGGTCGTTACATTACCCACCTGTTAAAGAAAATTTCGTCCCAAAATTTTAAGGAGTGACCAACAATAGTACCGTATTCGAACAATAGGGGTGTATCAAAGTTCCGTGAGACCCGTGGGCTCAGAAGTAAGTTATTTACCCTGAAAGGTATTTTGGTGTATGAAAGTAAGAATGGGTACATGCCATTAATTAAGTCTCTTGTCCTAAGAGATCAACAAATTGATTTCGTTTCTGCTTAACCTGAGTATGTCATCTGAATGTATATCCACAAAAGGAAAGATGGTGTGTTTAGCCTTACAGGCATCTTCGGTAAGTTGGATGCGTGAAATGCATCATGAATGATTCTAATCTCATCTAAAACATCGAGCGCTTATGTCGTAATACAAAGCTGACGGGTAGAATAGAAAACATGGTGATCACAACCATGCGATTTGATGTCTGGATAGTGTTAGCCACGGGTTTTACTAACCCCTTGATTTCGGAAGGAGACCATAGGCATAAGGAACCCGATATTTAAGAACGTTTCATTTGAATAAGTGAATTGAAATTTAGCTAAAAGTGATCAATCGGACTTGCAAGCCATAATTATTCATAGTGTCTTCAGAACGGTCTGAATGAATAATGAGGGATATCACCTAGTTTACCATACTGCAGGTGAACCTATCCTTGGATGAAATGAAAACACAGTTCCGTAATGTAACTTCATCCTTTCAGTTATGTGTTGAAGTTAGGGTTAACGTTAACTAGAGCCACATACGGTTGCAACCAATGAAGGAAGGAACATATAGAGTATCCGCATTAGTGTCGTAAATGTTTTAAGCAGTCCCTTCCCAAGGGATAACAAGATTCATAGGTTCTCAAAGTACCTTATATTACATTTCCGAAAGAAAGTCGCACGAAAGGTGTGGCCTTTGAACGAGAGTGAACTCTTCGAGTGGTTCGTTCTGAATTTATCCGTGTACTTAAAGGGGGGTGTGCGGATGAGAAGATACGTGAACCCTTGGTCCTAATGAATGGTTTACTCCGAGTGAAAAGAATCTCCAAAAATGATTCTTGTGTCTCAACATCTGATTCATAGAGGTGAGGTTTACGAGGGGTTGTGATTTGCCGTGAAGTATTGAGAACAGTAACCCACCTAGTACCTTTCCTACAATAGGATGACCAATGAGTGTACCTCAGAAAACTGATTTATCGGCCCGCGTTTGTCATGTCTAGCTTTAATAAGAACATTTTATGGGTGCAAGGATTTTCTAACAAATTTTATAAAACCGCCATCCAAAGTGGCTCAAGAGTTTTTAACAAGATCCTAATAGTAAGTTTCATCTCTAATAGAGGGCGAGAAAAAGTGTGATCCATACACGGTGTAGTCTAATACGAAAACCTTTAATAAAATCAACTAAGGGAGTTTTAAAAAAAACAATACCTTTAAACGTTTGTTGTGACAACGTAAATGGAACGAAGTTCCTAGTAAATTTAGAAGTAGGTACAACGTGTACCATTTTGCACAAAACTATTTGACTTAAGTTGAATAACTCGGTAAAGGAGCGATTTTTTTTTTTTTAATAATTTGAAGATGTAACTTAGTATCAAAATAAGTAAGTATAAATTTATGTATGTATGATTTTATAAATCATATAAGTGACAGAAAAGTTTTTAAATCTCGTGAGGACCGCATAAATAAACAACGGGTAAAAATTTTGATAAACATAGTTTTTCGTATTTCAAAGGTTACGAGATGGAAGAAAAAAAAATTGAGTGGAAAAGCTTTGAATCATCGGGTGACCGATTACTAGGTAATGAAAACTAATGATATAAATGTAGTTTTGGTAATTATCAGAACACAAGTCTTTAGGCCAAAAATATTCACGTGCGAAGCCGTTGCTAAAAAGTGAGGTACGAAGGATAGAGCACGAGGATGAGAAGTTAATTGCTTCTTGAATTTGCAAAGTGCCAAACAGGTTATGACTAGTATTAAAGTCGAAATAATGATGGTATTAATACCACTAAATGAGAATCCCTTAGAATAAGTCGGGACTTAGAGTTATGTAAGAAAGAGCATTGTTCCAACAGGCGTGGCAAATAAGATTCTTGGGGTGACGCAATGATTTTTAAATGGCTTAAGTGTCAGTGGATGCCCAAAGGCCCTGAATGACGTGGTAGGAGTGTCTTCAACACATACATGCACGAATCTCTCGATTTCGACGATTGTAAAGTCATCGCGATGACTTGGGTACGAATGAGCAACGAAGAATTTTATATAGCAAGCAACGAAATTTTTTATAGAAATTGTTAAGGTGACAATGTATGGAAAGGAACGAAGTTCTTAGTAAATTAGGGTTATGTACAACACGTACCGTTCAAAGTAAAATATCTTTTGAATGAAAGATTTGATTTGTAAAAGTGAAAGTAACGTTTCATATGTATTTGTCAAAAATAAGTAATCATTTACTTTATTTTATATAACGGGTACGATTTCAAAATTTTGCATGAATGGCAAACAAAATAAATTTTATTTTTATAAAGCTTTGAGAGGATAGCACAGTAAAATTACGTGTGTAAAATTTTTGGCGAACAAAATTTTCATATTTCGGAGGTTACAAGTTGGAAAAGATTGATGAGAATCGAGTAAAAGACTTTTAAAAATTTCGAGTGATATTTGAGGTAATAAAAACCATTGAATTTAGATGTGATTGACAACTATTTGTAGGGCATAAATCCTTTGACCAAAAAAAATGCTTAAGTGTGAAGTTGTTGCTTATAAGTGAGATACGAATGGGAGAATATGTGGATGAGAATGAACCACCCATTGATTTTTGGAAATTTCAAACTGTTATGACTAATATCGAAGTAAGAAGGATGATGGTATGATTATCATCGAATAAGGAACCTCTCAGAATAAGTGAGGGTTTAGAGTTGCATAAGAATGAGTATCAAATGAGGTTCTTGGGTAATCTTTAATATAGAGTTTGAATTGCTGAAGTGACGGAATACAATTTCCTTTAAGTATCGTTGTACAAGTTTGTCCATTGTATCGATTTCTTTCATGGCTAGAAAGTGAGCAGTTTTGGCGAGATGGTCAATAATAACCCAGATGATGTCCTAACCACCTACCATCTCTGGTAGTTAGTGATGAATTTCTTCCCATTTCCATTGTGGGATTTCGGGTTGTTGTCATGTAACTAATAAGGTTCGGTTTTCGGCTACATCTCTTCCCATAATAGTTTCACCATTCTTGCGAGGTATACGAATAAAGTTTCCTCATTATAAATAAATTCCGCCTTCATCCTTGAAAGTCAGTTCGTTCCAACCAATCTTATTATTCTGCCGTGAAAATTTTTCAATCTTCTCAAAGAACGTATGCCTGTGCGTAGGTAACTAATCCCTTTCAACTACTATATTAAAACTTCCAAGTTTGGTTAATATGATGTCATTTCCAAATGACCCACCTGTTATTCTTAAAGTACCACCTTAAATTATTCCTCTATTTTTCTCAGCTTATCATTTGCTTGTCCTATAGAATACTTAACCCTCATGGTTGTTAATGGCTTATTAATCATGACACTAAGGTGCTTAAATATAAGGTTTCTATCACTCCAGTATTAAACAACCTTGAGACAATAAAACGTGGTGAAGAAACATACCCTAACTAAAATCAGGATCCATGTGAGTTTCCATAACTAAGATAACGATTGCTTTACCGTAGGTAAGTTTAAAGTTTTTCCTATATGAGAACATTTTCCTTAAATGTCCAGGGTGTCGATATCTATAACAAATTTTCGGGTTATCAATTCTGCAATCAAGGCCCTTCTTGTACAGTATCTGGGCTACGTGGTTATTCTTTCCCTACCTTTAACGGGCTACAATGTGTATGCTCAAGTGGTTCCTTCCAAAATTTTCCCCTGGATCACTTCATATTCCTCATGTAGTAACATTGGAACTTCTGCATGATTTACTTCAATATAATCACGCTGGCCCTACGTCATTATATTGTACTAAATCGTACGTTCATTCCAATATCATTCCATATGGTCAATGTAACGTGATCACTTCCAATTATACTCAATTTCATCTAACGGTGTTTTATCTATGCCATCTCAAAACAGAATCTACATAACTAATCTCACGGTTTCTCGCTGTGGATGCTTAAGTTCCATAGGTCATGCATCAATGCCTAAGTGCTCCGAAATTTTTTCAAAATATTCAGGTTCAAGTAATATCGTTAGATTCCTTTCTAGAAATTCAATCTAGGTCTCGTGTCGAGTTGTACGTGTAGCAATTAGTGATACGATATGTTTGAGTATCAGTAGAAGATACTATGACCTTGTGAAAGGAGATGTCCTCCTGACTTATCCAATGTCTAAGAGTGTTTGGGACTAAAGTCCAAAAGTGTCGTCAGATCGTCGAGTAGTGGTGAAGAATGAAAGAGATAAGTGACGGTCATGAAAGCACACGGGATACAATCAACTTGCGGAACTGAATATCCTTCCAATGTTCATACGATGTAAGTGGCTAATTAGAGTGAGCTCGGGGTGCGGTTATTCCGACAAGTCCTCCAATTTCTCCTCCTCTGAGAATCAACTTTAGTGGGCGCGTAATCCGAGGGGTACTCCTTCTAGATTGCGTGAAGAAATGTTTCGATCACTGGAACGGTGGAACAGTAGTAACAGGTGGATTACACTACTAGTTCTTAGGGTTAGACGAATGGGAAAGTAGTTCGGGAAAACATCTGAACCGGGAAGGATAAGTTATCCAAGTCGGTATAGCGGATAGTAGACATGTAGCAAGAGCGTAATCAGGCATAACGACTACAGCAGCTTAGATCGTTTACAGCAGCACGTAGCATGGCAATAGTAAAAGTATCATACCGAGGTAACATGCTAAAGGCAGATAGTAGCATGCAGTAATATAACACAGTAGCATGCAATCGAAAGTAGATAATATCATGCAGTAGTGTAAACAAGTAGCAGTATACGATATATGGCAGTAAAAGCAAGCAGCAGTATGCAGTAAGTTCAGCGGAAACAGGTAGACTAGCAAGTTGTAGATTAGTCCTATTAGTGAATCCTACTCGGGTCGGTCTTAGACTCACTAATGCAACCTAATTCCCTACAACCAATGCTCTGATACCAAATGTGATGC
This sequence comes from Rutidosis leptorrhynchoides, assembly GCF_046630445.1. Classification (NCBI taxonomy): domain Eukaryota; kingdom Viridiplantae; phylum Streptophyta; class Magnoliopsida; order Asterales; family Asteraceae; genus Rutidosis; species Rutidosis leptorrhynchoides. The sequence goes on from NC_092337.1 coordinate 389,515,459, forward strand.
CCCATACTAAATCAATGTGTACGGACCATCAACAACAGGATCATTACAAGGTCAAACACTATATGTTGTTTCAAAAGAGTTTGTATTCATAATAAAAGTGATGTCTTAACCAACATCAAGTGTTTAACAACCCAAAAGTATGCTTCTAAAATAGCAAGCATAAGTAATAGTACGTGACCCATAGGTCGTTACAAATATATCGTTTCAAAAGTATCATGTTTGAATGCAAAAAGATGTTTCATGCGGTGACATCTCTAATAAGCGCAGCGGGTGTCTACAAAGCATGACTAGTACAGCGGAAGCAAGCAAACCTTAAGCACCTGAGAAAAACATGCTTAAAAACGTCAACACGAATGTTGGTGAGCTATAGTTTAAGTATAACAGTAATGTAAGGTAGGCCACAAGATTTTAGTGCTACAAAGAGCGTTTCAAAACAGTAATCCAAATCAGTATGTTTAAGTATATGCACAACCGTGGGCACTCGGTAACTAACTTAATTTTTAATAATATATCACCCCCTGAAAGTACACTTGGCAAGTGCGTATGTTTACGAAGTATTAAACACTCATTAAATGCTAGCGCGACTAGCCCGAGTGGGGATGTCAAACCCTATGGATCCATATCTAAGATTCGCGTTCACTGGTTCAAAAACCAATGACTAAACGTTATCGAGCTAAAGGGAAAGTTTCTGCCGTTGTATAACCCACACATATATAAAGTTTAAGTACTCGTGCCTAGTATGTAAAACATAAAATCCGCATTTATTCTCAGTTCCCAAAATAAGTTAAAGTAAAAAGGGAATGCTATAACTCACAATGATAAAGTAGTAGTAACGGTGGTACGGGAAGTGTGCAAGTAATCGGTCCAAAAGTCCTTGATAATGCTAAAAACGAACATATATTTCATAGCATTATTCCTCAAGAAAGACAAGCTTTTAGTTGCAATTGTTCTATTTACAAGTGATATTCGTTTAAATAATAAAAGGTGAAGACAAAAGACAGATTCGACGAATTGAAGACGCAAACGACCAAAAAGCTCAAAAGTACAAAAGACAATCAAAGAGGTTCCAATTATTGATAAGAAACATCTCGAAATTACAAGATTACAAGATTCAAAACGCAAAGTACAAAATATAAAATTGAACGCAAGGACGTTCGAAAATCCGGAAGCGGGACCAGAGTCAACTCTTAACGCTCGACGCAACGGACTAAAAATTACAAGTCAACTAAGCACATAAATATAATATAATATTTAAATAATTCTTATAATTATTTATATATTATAATAATTAATAAAAACCGTCGGCAAGAAAGACTCCAAACTGGTGTGAGCTGGAATTTCAAACTCCGCGACTCGCGGAGTTTGAAGGCAAAATATGCCGCGAGTCGCGGAGCCCCAAAAGTCGAAAATTCCTATAAAAGCAAACGAATTCTGATCGCAAATCATCATCTTTTTCTTCTTCTCCTCATACGTAAAATATATATATATATATATTTATAATTTATATTTTAATTTTAATTATAATTCTAATAATAAGGGTATATTAGCGAATGTTGTAAAGGTGTAAGTCAAAATTCTGTCCGTGTAACGCTACGCTATTTTTAATCATTGTAAGTTATGTTCAACCTTTTTATATTAATGTCTCGTAGCTAAGTTATTATTATGCTTATTTAAAACGAAGTAATCATGATGTTGGGCTAATTACTAAAATTGGGTAATTGGGCTTTGTACCATAATTGGGGTTTGGACAAAAGAACGACACTTGTGGAAATTAGACTATGGGCTATTAATGGGCTTTATATTTGTTTAACTAAATGATAGTTTGTTAATGTTAATATAAAGATTTACAATTGGGCGTCCCTATAAATTACCATATACACTCAATCGGACACGATGGGCGGGGTATTTATATGTACGAATAATCGTTCATTTAACCGGACACGGGAATGGATTAATAGCCACTAGAATAATTAAAACAGGGGTGAAATTATGTACAAGGACACTTGGTATAATTGATAACAAAATATTAAAATCTTGGGTTACACTCAGTCGACATCCTGGTGTAATTATTAAACAAAGTATTAAAATCTTGTTACAGTTTAAGTCCCCAATTAGTTGGAATATTTAACTTCGGGTATAAGGATAATTTGACGAGGACACTCGCACTTTATATTTATGACTGATGGACTGTTATGGACAAAAACCAGACGGACATATTAAATAATCCAGGACAAAGGACAATTAACCCATGGGCATAAAACTAAAATCAACACGTCAAACATCATGATTACGGAAGTTTAAATAAGCATAATTCTTTTATTTCATATTTAATTTCCTTTATTTTATATTTAATTGCACTTCTAATTATCGCATTTTTATTTATTGTTATTGTATTTAATTGCACTTTTAATTATCGTACTTTTTAATTATCGCAAGTTTATTTTATCGCACTTTTATTATTCGCAATTTCATTATCGTTATTTACTTTATGCTTTAATTTAAGTCTTGTATTTATTTTTAATATTTTACATTTGGTTTTAACTGCGACTAAAGTTTTAAAAACGACAAACCGGTCATTAAACGGTAAAAACCCCCCTTTATAATAATAATATTACTTATATATATATTTGTATTTTTATAAAAGTAAACTAATATAGCGTTAAGCTTTGTTTAAAAAGATTCCCTGTGGAACGAACCGGACTTACTAAAAACCACACTACTGTACGATTAGGTACACTGCCTATAAGTGTTGTAGCAAGGTTTAAGTATATCCGTTCTCTAAATAAATAAATATCTTGTGTAAAATTGTATCGTATTTAATAGTATTTTCTGCTAAAATTAATAACTATTTTATACCACTCCGCTACCACATCAAGTATTTTTGGCGCCGCTGCCGGGGAATCTCTTAAAAGCCGGAAGCGCAACGCTAATATAAAATTTTTTTTATGTATTTTTAAGATTTTGTTAAATATTTAAGTTTTATAAAGTTTCTTTATTTTTATATAAGTTTTATTTAAGTATTTTGTTTATACCAAAAACCAAAAAAAAAAAATATATATATAATTCTAGTTTTAAGTTTTTATTTATAAAATTATAAAATATTTCTATTTTAGTTTTTAGATATAAGTTTTTATTATATAAATACTTTTATTAAAACAGAAAATTAAAAACAGAAATAAAAAAAAAAAAACGCGTAAATTTTAAACTGCTTCAGAGTTGAATTTCTGAACCCCGCGACTCGCGGGGTTTGCAGCTTTGAGAACCGCGACTCGCGGAGTTTCTCTGACACCGACAGAAACCCTAAACTGCATTTATTACGGATTATTATTAATTATAATTATTATTTAACCCTAATTATTATTATTATTATAATTAGTTTTAATTTAAGTTTTATTTAATTTATATTTTAGTTAAATTAGTTTAATTAAATTGTAAAATTAGTAGTTTTATTAAATAAATAATATAAAAATAATATTTTTATAAAAATTGTACTTTTTATAACTTTTTGTATATTTTTATATTTTATCCCTTTTTAATTGTTTTAACGTAATATTTGTATTTTTCGCTCATATTTAGTTTTAAACTTAGTTTTTGCCATAGTTATTTCTTACTTCTAGATTTTTAGGCTTTGCCGTAGAATTCCTTAAGTGTTTTTTTTTTCTTAGATTAAGATTTAGGTACTTTAGAATTTTGCGACGCCTTTTTAAGTTTTAGTTTCTTTTTAAGTTATTTTCATTTGGAATTTAGTTTTCCTGTAAGCTTTAATATTTTTAGACACCTTTTACTATGTACCAATTATCATTCCAATTAGTAATCTCAATTTGCGATTATAATTTTAAGTTAGTTGTAGTAATAAGGTTAGGTTAATCAAGTATTTTTAAGTCTTATAAGTTTCTTTTATTTTTCCGTCACCTTTTATTTTTCAACCATTTTTCTTTTTCGACCTTTTCCGACGAACTCTTTTTCTTTCTTATTTCTCGCTATTCTAGTTTTAGGACATAGATTTTTATTCTACTTCTTATCTAAATTTCTTAAAATTACGAAAATTTATTTTAAGTGGTTAAATTAATAGACATCAAAATTTTCTGGTTCGTAGTAATAGTTGGATTTGTACGTGGACCGGGTTATTGGAGCCAAACAGTCCTCAATTATATTGAGACCAAACGAATCCTGCCCCTCTGCTGCATCTTTTGGCTATTCGAAATGTGGGCAAAATCAGAAAAGTCTATTGGTTGGATAACTTATTATAATTTTTCTTTCCTTTTTAAAACTAATAGGATATTCAGTGAATGCACCGAGCAAGACGTTCACCACCTTTTGTACATTCACCACCTGTAACTAGATCAAGACATTTAGCAAATATAACCGCCGTTGATTTTTCTTTAGAATCGTCATCCAGTCGACCAAGTACTTCAGTTCAAATTTCCGATAATCCATTTTTTGAACCCGACCTCACAATTGAGAATCCGGAGAATATTCAGGAACGGTTCGTAGATCCTGAACCACTAAACTTTCCTTCGGAACCACCAATCATTCAAACAGAGATTGTTGAGGAACGAACCATTAAATCAGAATCATCTAGTGATTCCGATTCAACAAATTCAATTATGGAGAATCTGGAACCTTTAAGTATGGAAGACCGAATGAGAGCTAAACGCACTGGACAAGGTCACGCAATTACTCATCCAGACATTAATGCGCCAGATTATGAAATCAAAGGACAAATTCTACACATGGTGACTAATCAATGCCAATTTAGTGGTGCGCCGAAGGAAGATCCAAATGAACATCTACGTACCTTTAATAGGATCTGCACACTATTTAAAATCCGAGAAGTAGAGGATGAACAGATATATCTCATGTTATTTCCCTGGACTTTAAAGGGAGAAGCCAAAGATTGGTTGGAATCGTTACCTGAAGGGGCGATTGATACATGGAATGTTTTAGTTGACAAATTTCTTAAACAATTCTTTCCTGCATCTAAAGCCGTAAGACTTCAAGCAGAAATTGTTACGTTCACACAGAAACCAAATGAAACTCTATATGAGGCGTGGACAAGATATGGAAAGTTATTAAGAGGATGTCCGCAACATGGTTTAGACACCTGTCAAATAGTACAAATATTCTACCAAGGATGCGACATCACTACAAGAAAAGACATAGATATAGCAGCTGGTGGTTCTATTATGAAGAAAACCGAAACTGATGCTTACAAAATTATTGATAACACTGCTTCCCACTCACATGAGTGGCACCAAGAAAAAGATATCGTTAGATCATCTAAAGCAGCTAGAGCCGATTCTAGCCATGACTTAGATTCCATTTCCGCAAAGATAGATGCTGTGGAACGACGAATGGAAAAGATGACTAAAGATATTCACTCAATACGAATTAGTTGTGAGCAGTGTGGAGGACCACATTTGACAAAAGATTGTCTCAGTATTGAATTAACAATGGAACAAAGAGAGAATATTTCATACATAAACCAAAGGCCTGGAAATAATTATCAGAATAATTATTAACCGCCAAGACCAATTTACAATCAAAACCAGAACTATAACCGAAATATTCCATACAACAACCAACAAGGTCCTAGCAATCAACAAGTATCCAATAATACTTACAATCAGCAAAGACCTAATTTTCAAAACAAACCACCACAACAAACCGATGATAAAAAGCTGAATTTAGAAGATATGATGACGAAGCTAGTTGAGACTCAAACGCAGTTTTTCACATCTCAGAAACAAACCAATGAACAAAATGCTCAAGCATTTAGAAATCAACAAGCTTCTATTCAAAATCTGGAACAAGAAGTAAGTAACCTAGCAAGGTTAATAGGTGAAAGAAAAACGGGAAGTCTACCTAGTGATACAAATGTTAACCCCCGGAATGAAACAGCTAAAGCTATTACCACAAGAAGTGGTACAACGCTTAAACCACCGGAAATACCTGTAACTTCTGATGAAGCTATTCCTACTTCACAAGAACCACAACCTGATCAAGATAAGGAAAAAGAACCGGTAGTTGAGAAGGTTAATGAAGATAACACAGTTAAGGCTAAACCTTATGTTAAACCATACCAACCACCACTTCCTTATCCGAGTAAAATGAAGAAAGAGAAACTTGAAGCCGAGCAATCCAAATTCTTGGATATGTTTAAATAGTTAAATGTAAATCTTCCTTTCATTGATGTGATTTCAGGAATGCCTAGATATGCTAAATTCTTGAAAGATCTAATCTCAAATAGAAAGAAAATGGAAGAACTCTCGGCTATTACTATGAATGCTAATTGTTCAGCAGTGCTGTTGAATAAGATACCAGAAAAACTATCTGATCCAGGAAGTTTCATAATTCCATGTTTTCTGGGTAGTCTTAGTTCAATAGAACCATTGGCAGACTTAGGTGCTAGTATAAATCTAATGCCGTATTCACTATACGCTAAACTAGACCTTGGAGAATTAAAACCAACCAGAATAAGCATACAACTAGCCGATAGATCAATAAAATATCCTAGAGGGATAATGGAGAACATGCTAGTTAAAGTTGGTACTTTAGTATTTCCAGTAGATTTTGTTGTTCTGGACATGGAAGAAGATTCTCAAGTACCTCTCATATTAGGAAGACCATTCTTAAACACGGCTAAAGCAATGATAGACGTGTTCGGTAAGAAACTGACCCTAAGTATAGAGGATGAGAGTGTTACCTTTTCAGTTGATAGAGCAATGCAACAACCACAATCTGCAGATGATACATGTTATTATATTCAAACTATAGATGCACATGCAGAATTATTAAGAGAATTTCCAGAATTACAAGGAACAGGAGAATGTTCTTTAGGAGAAGGTAATGAACAAATTGATGAAGCTGAAATGTTAGCTACACTTATAGCTAATGGATATGAACCAACAACAGAAGAAATTCAAATGCTAAAAGAAGAAGACAGATATCGATATAAATCATCGATAGAAGAACCTCCGAAATTAGAGTTAAAGCCACTTCCAAACCATTTGGAATACGCTTATTTACATGGTGAATCTGAATTACCTGTAATAATATCGTCTTCTCTTACTGAAAATGAGAAATCACAACTCATTTCTGTGTTGAAAGCTCATAAACCAGCCATTGCATGGAAGATTCATGATATTAAAGGAATAAGTCCTTCGTATTGCACACATAAAATCCTTATGGAAGAAGGTCATAAAACGTATGTGCAACGCCAACGAAGACTAAATCCTAATATGCAAGATGTAGTTAAGAAAGAGATTATTAAACTGCTAGACGCAGGTCTAATTTATCCAATCTCTGATAGTCCATGGGTAAGCCCAGTTCAATGCGTGCCTAAGAAGGGTGGCATGACTGTCATTACAAATGAGAAAAATGAGCTTATTCCTACTAGGACTGTAACAGGATGGCGTGTGTGTATTGATTATAGAAAATTAAATGACGCCACCAGAAAAGATCACTTTCCCTTACCTTTCATAGATCAAATGTTGGAAAGATTAGCCGGAAATAGTTACTATTGTTTTCTAGATGGATTTTCCGGATATTTTCAAATTCCAATAGCACCCAAGGATCAAGAGAAAACCACATTCACGTGCCCTCATGGTACTTTTGCTTACAAACGCATGCCATTTGGACTTTGCAACGCCCCTGCAACCTTTCAAAGGTGTATGATGGCGATTTTTCACGACATGATAGAAGAATGCATGGAAGTATTCATGGATGACTTTTCAGTCTTCGGTGATACATTTAAATCATGTTTAGTTAATCTGGAACGAATGCTAATTAGATGCGAAAAATCAAATCTAGTACTTAATTGGGAGAAATGCCATTTCATGGTTAAAGAAGGCATCGTTCTTGGACATAAAATTTCAAAAGAAGGAATTGAAGTGGATAGAGCTAAAGTAGATGTAATTGCTAAACTTCCACATCCCACCAATGATAGAGGAGTTAGGAGTTTTCTAGGGCATACCGGTTTTTACCGACGTTTCATAAAAGATTTTTCTAAAATTGCCACTCCTATGAATAAACTCCTAGAAAAGGATGCTCCATTCATCTTTTCAGATGAGTGTATCAAATCTTTTAATATTCTTAAAGAGAAACTCACTAATGCACCGATCATGATAACACCAAATTGGAATCTACCATTTGAACTAATGTGCGATGCAAGTGATTTTGCAATGGGAGCCGTTTTAGGACAAAGGATTGAAAAACGATTTCAACCTATATATTATGCTAGTAAGACGTTACAAGGAGCACAAACAAACTATACAACTACTGAAAAAGAACTCCTTGCTATTGTCTTTGCTTTTGACAAATTTCGATCATATCTCGTTCTAGCAAAAACGGTGGTCTATACCGACCATTCTGCTCTTAGATACCTATTTTCAAAACAAGATGCTAAACCAAGATTAATCCGTTGGATTTTACTCTTACAAGAGTTTGATATTGAAATCCGAGATAAAAGAGGAGCAGAAAATCTCGCCGCTGATCATCTTTCTCGTCTTGAAAATCCTGAGTTAGAAGTTCTAAATGAATCGGCCATACAAGACAACTTTTCTGATGAATATCTATTGAAGATAGATTATAATGAAATCCCATGGTTTGCAGACTATGCAAACTACTTAGTTTGTGGATTCCTTGAAAAAGGATTAACGTACCAAAGACGAAAGAAATTCTTCAGTGATATAAAACACTATTTCTGGGAAGATCCACATCTGTTTAAAAGTTGTCCCGATGGAATAATACGCCGATGTGTATTTGGAGATGAAGCTAGTAAAATTTTAAACCATTATCACACAGGACCAACAGGAGGGCATTATGGGCCTCAACTAACAGCAAGAAAATTTTATGATGCTGGATTCTATTGGCCTACAATTTACAAAGACGCACACCTTCTTTGCAAATCCTGTGATGCATGTCAAAGGGCCGGAAAAATAAGTCAACGTGATGAAATGCCACAAAATGTCATCCAAGTATGTGAAGTATTTGACATTTGGGGTATTGACTTTATGGGTCCATTTCCAAAATCTCATAATAATCTATATATACTCGTAGCCATTGATTATGTATCTAAATGGGCGGAAGCACAAGCTCTCCCAACTAACGATGCACGAGTTGTAGTCAACTTTTTAAAACATCTTTTTGCAAGGTTTGGAACACCGAAAGCTTTAATAAGTGATCGGGGTACTCATTTCTGTAATAATCAACTTGAGAAAGTTCTTAAAAGATATGGAGTAACTCATAAAATCTCCACCGCATATCATCCACAAACAAGTGGACAAGTTGAAAATACCAACCAAGCTTTAAAACGTATTCTAGAGAAAACCGTAGGATCAAATCCGAAGGAATGGTCCATTAAATTGGAGGATGCACTCTGGGCTTTTAGAACAGCCTACAAAACTCCAATTGGAATCACACCTTTTAGACTTGTTTATGGAAAAGCATGTCATCTTCCAGTAGAAATTGAATACAAAGCATTTTGGGCTTTGAAGACATGTAATCTTGATTTACATGAAGCCGGACGTCTACGATTAAGTCAACTAAACGAATTAGAAGAATTAAGACATGAAGCATACGAAAATTCGTTAATCTATAAAGAAAAAACGAAGAAATGGCATGATAAAAGAATCGGAAGTTCAAAAAAATTTAAAGAAGGAGACAGAGTTCTTCTTTTCAATTCACGATTCAAGCTATTTCCTGGAAAATTGAAATCAAGATGGTCTGGACCATTCATAGTCAAAAGAGTTTTCCCATACGGAACGATTGAATTGATAAATTCAAATGGGATTGAATTTAAAGTTAATGGTCACAGAGTTAAACATTACATACATGGTCCGATGGAAGTCGACAACGAAGTTAATCACAATTTCGACACCACAGCTAACTAAGTGTGGGGAGAATCAAGTCTTTAAAGGATAATATGTATTTCTGTTAGAGTTAGATTGTCTGTTTTCATATAGTTCTCGAAAATAGAACCCGAATGGTCTTTCCCTAGCAGACCCTAAAGAACTAGTCTTCTCCCCCCATTCTGAATTTTTATTTTTTTTAGGTTTTTACAAAATGAAGACTGCATGTGAACTAAACCATGGTCTAATGCTACATGCTTTGATCACTAAACGTAATAATGACATACTACCAAGTGAACTAGTATCAGTAATCAGAGAAAGAATGGACGGAGTTAGAAAAGAATCCAGATGCGAAGATAATAAATTACAATTTGGTAAAGGAAAATCAAAATCCGCAGCGAAAAGAAGAGCACGACACCTAGAACGATGTCACAAATGCGGAAAATGGTCACATGGAGGTAAATGTTCAAATAATCAAACCTATTCAAATACCGAATTTGTTACTTTATGCAGAGACGGACCGTTCATATGTTTAGAAGAAAAGACACTGAATGCTCGAGGTTACACCTATGTAGCCATGGAAAACCAATTAAACCGACTATCTTATGAATGGGATAGATCATATAACTAAGAAATCTATTTCACAGGTAAGTCTGTACAGTTTTTATTTTATTTTTTTTATTTTTAACCTTTTGATAATAAACGCTAATTTGTTCGCTAAAAAGTATTAAATTGGTATTGAATAAAATTAGGTTTGGCGACCGAAATTATTGATATTATACAAAAAATTATTACATCACTGCGAAATTTAACGTTTATTCTTAAGGTATAAATATCTTTAATCAATCAACACAAAATATTTCAAAAATTCGTCATGAGTTAAATTAGGTTTTGGAACCGAAATTACTTTACCGAAAAGAGGGGCGCATATTTTTGATAATATTTGATTGATTAAAGTGGGATAAAAAGACAAAAAGATTTTTAATTTTATTTTTACCATGTTTTTAAAATTAATATTTAAATCTTAAATTAATATTGTAAAATTTGTAAAACAATATTTTTAAAATTGTAAATATTTGAAAAATTAATATAAGTTTGGTATGAATTTATAATATGAATTTTTAAAATTAAGTTTGGTGTGAATTTTTAATTTTTAAAAATATAAATTTTTAATTTTATGCATTTCAAATTTTAAGTTTGGTATGAATTTTTAATATAAATTTTGAATTTTATATTTAAGTTGTGTGAATTTAAAAACAAAAATTTACTTTATCTCATTAAGTTAAAAATATGATTTTTAAAATTCGTCGTAAGTTGAAGACTAGGTCTTTGAATCGAAATTGCTTTACCCAAGGGAGGGACGAGAACTTTTATTATCATTATTTTTAATCTTATTGATTTAAAGTATGCCAAAAACATTAAAAAACCAAAAATCTTAGCTTTTAAAACAATCGCTACAAAAAGACAAATTTTAAAATTTTGTCGAGGGACGGACTAGGACATCGATCCGAAACGACCTCGTCCTAAATAACAAAGGAAACAAAATTTTAAAATTAAGTACTTAATTGTTTTATAAGTTATTGATTATATAAAACAAAAATATCAAACTCCGCGACTCGCGGAGTTTGAAGGGTTATTCACCGCGAGTCGCGGGAGGACCGGAAATCAGAAAAAAAATAAAGAGCTGCAAACTGATCAGTCCACACCCCCAACAGCAAAATAACTGCGAACATACTCCACAAAAACCCGAAAAATACACCCCAAATTCACAATTTTTAACCGTTAATCACCAAATTTTTTACTAAAATCATGTTGAGAAGGATGCTATCTAGGAATTACTCAAGAAAAACGGTAAATTTCTACACCTAAACACCATTTAATCCGAAATTTGGTGTTCTTGAGCCATTTTTTTCCCAATTTGATTTTGATGCTTTTTAGTGTAATTAGGCTTAAATTGTTTATGTATTATGCTTGTATAACCTAGATTGATGCTGTTTAACATGATTAGAAGCCTTAAACTTCAAATTTTGAGTAATCTAGGGTTTGTGTTCTTGAGCAAATTTGGGGCTTTTTGATATAAACAGGTTATGGCCGATTTTTGTCATGAATTGTTGCTAAATTAAGTAGTGTAACATGTTTAGGTAGTTAAATGATCCAAACTTTGAGCCTAAACATGATTTTGAGAATTAAAGTGGACTTTTTCAAAGTCTAAAATTCATGAACTTGATTTTTGAAAGATAATGCCATTTGAAACTTGTTTAATTGCTAGTAATGATTATTTTGACATGTTATTTGAGTTGAATGCTTATGAACTTGGTGAACATTTTCGTATATGCTTATTTGAAAAAGTGTAAATTTGATAAAAATGTGAAAATGAGCTTAAGTTTGATATAAATTGATCATGTCATTGTGATTATTTTGATTGATGATTTTGCTGACACTAATGCATATTTGGATGCACAAAAATTGTGTTTGATGTGTTTTGCAGACTGAAAGGGGTGAATCTTCATCACAAGCCCGCAATGCTCCTGCTGAGAATGCGGAACAACAGGAGGTGGATAACTACTACAAGCAGGATATACCTCATCCAGTCATGACCTTTTCTGATATGCACTTGGAAGAGTTGCACCCGAACCTGAGATTTGACAGACTTTGGATAGATTATCCAAAATATCAAAGGGGTTTGCATACTCTTCATTCTAAGGTTGTTGAGGTACCAAGGGTCATAGAATGGGGACCCTTAGAAGCTATAGAATTGGCCGGGCCAATTAGGGAATTACTTGTACAGAGGTATGGTAATTCTACTTTTAATGACTGGGTACGTTTATTCACCATGCGTAGACCTGTATATAAAGTATGGTGTGAAGAATTGTTATGTAGTATAGAGTTGAATGATCGGGTAGCTAGTTTAACCGATCGTTCTTTTATTAGATTTTTGTTAGGCGGTTCGATGCGCCACATGTCTTTACTGGACATGGCTCAGGCTTTACGTATATATACGCCTGAGGAGTTAGCATCTGCCGATTGTAGAGGGTTGATACTAAACGGTAGAAAGATAGATGAAAATTTTGATACACACGGTGTGTGGAGTCAAATGACAAGCCATCACCGTTTCAAAGGGGGAAATTACTCTTATTTGGATATAGATAGAGCCGAATTAAGAGTGATACATAGGTTTTTAGCTAATTCGATTACACAAAGGGGTAAGAACAAGGAAAAAGTAAATGAACAGGATTTGTTTTACCATATGTGTATTCGAGACCCACAAAGCGCTGTAAGTATACCGTATTGTGTGGGTTATTATTTATCAGCTATGATTCGGGGGATGCGACCGCATAGCATAATAGGAGGTGGTATTTTTATTACTTTGATTGGTGAATATCTCGGTGTGGATATAAGTCGGGGGGATTATTAGTAGAAGAACTGGAACCCCGCGATACTATAGGTTTAAATGTATACCATGGTGCGAAAGTTTTGAAGAGGCGAAATAACGCCGCAGTACAATACCATGGTAGACATCCACAGGTGGAGAGAAACCAACAGCAAGGTAATGTAGGAGGGGGAATGAGATGGAAGAAATGCAAAGGTTTATAGCTTCTCAGGAATACGAAAATGCTAGACAGAGAGCATTTGAAGATTGGCAAGTTCATCAGAACCAAATCATAGCTCATTGCCAACATATAGGTAGAAACTATATTCCTACACCGAAACCCATCTTCCCTCCCTGGTCTATAGAGATGCATCCACCATATCCTACGTATAACCCTGCCGAAGCATTCTATAGCACATATGGTTATGCCTGGAACCCCTATTGGTACCAGTATCATCCCTAGTATACTTAGTTTTATTTATTTGGTAATTTGTAATGATTGATACGTTTAATACTTTTGTTAATATTGTAATAGTTTTTATAATTGTCTAACTTTTATTCTTAGATTTTAATAATTTTTGAAAGTGGGGTAATATACCAAACTTCAAAAATATGTATATATGATTGCAGTTTATCTTATGTACACAACAGGGTAAAACAACGCATTTTCAAAGACTGGCATTAAGTTCAGCAAAAGCAACTAATTTTGACGACAAGATGCAAAATATATGTGAAATAACAACAAGACGGAATGAACAAATGATGTGCACCATTTATCATTCAGCAAACAAACGCCAATATATTTGGAAACTTTGGTAAAAATTTAATCATTTTCACACAAATCACCCTCAATAATTTAAATTATTCCTGATTTCTTGCAAATGAGGGCATTGCAAGATCTTAAGTGTGGGAAGGGGTTAAATTCTTTCGGATTTTAAATTTTTTTTACTTTATACACTTGGTTACCATTAAAAATACTAGTAAACCAGTAGTTGTATTAGAATCTAGTGCTCTCTGATAATAAAGAATAGCCCTGGTCTTATATACTGACTACCCAATTCTAGTAAAATTTTTCAAAATTTTCAATTAAATGAACTCAAAATCATGTTTATACATATTTATGAACGATTAAACTAGGTTTTAACACCGAAATTATTGTTACCTCGGAAAGGACATAAATTGAGAAACAAACCAAAATGTTAAAATTCATTTAAAATGGAATAGAGGACGATAAAAAGGAAAATAAAAGCCAAGTGTGGAAAAATTTACCAAGTTATCTTAAACATATGTCACATATATCTGTAACAAATAACTAAAAATACTTTTGCTTTGGACTAAACTAAACTGTTTTACTCGATGAAAGAAAAGAAGAGATGGATCCACACGATGAATCAATTCCATCATTAAAAGGAAGTAAAGTCTTCCGAAAAAGAAACGCGCTTCTTGATTTAGGTCATGAAGTTGTCGTCCAGGCCAGCTGTAGGTTGACGAAAAATACAGAAAAGTCATCACTAAAATCAGCAGGAAATCCACGGACCTCAGCATTAAACAGGGTCGCCAAGTGGTCAGATTTATCCTAACCATGAGAAGGATTTATCTTGTATAAATGGGGGGCACCATGCAAATTAGCTTGATAAGACTAATGAATCAGATCCCCAGAAAGGATAATCTCCTTAAAGATTAAAAATCAGCTTTTAAGACTGATATTACTCAATCCTAGAGATTGACCTTAAAGATTGAGAATTCAAACTCATGGAATTTAATGATATCTAAACTCGAGCTTGAACGAGAAAATATTTTGATCAAAATTACAAACCGATTTGTTTTCTGAAAACCCTATTTTCAATGCGTTCATTACCATTGAACGTAAAATCCTAGGAATTCACCTGGAATTCATTAGGTCACCTGAACTAAATCGGGTGTCAACCATAAGAACGGTGGTTGCATAGCATGGTCAAAGACAGGACCTTGTGCCAGACTGAAAAATCATAAGGGTGAGCTTTACTATTGCTCCTACCAAGGATAGTAATTGCGTTCGACACGTTATAGACTATAATTAAAAGCATGTCAGGGGACATTGCCTTAACAGTTGCTTGTTCAACGCTTTCCTTTACAACCGGACGGCAGTTTACCAAAAGGTAATATACGGGACAAGTGAACTGGACGTGTTGCTTTCCAAATACAAGGTTAGCAAGTGGGTGACACAAAAACCATAAGTTTTGAGCTAAAATTTTCAAATCTGAAACCCACCAAACCCACAAAAATATTTTGCAAACACCGGTAAAGAGTTATTCCGGAAAACTTATCTAGGGTAAAAACTAGATTTAATTTTCAAAAGATCAAATGTTTTCATAAAGATCCAATTTCCTTAATGGATCTAAATTTTTATAGTCATGTGGGACTGTAAACCATATCGTTACTACCATTGTTTATACCACCGTATAGAAATCACTGATGTACAAAGTGTGAAGAATAAAGAAGTGATTCTAGTATTTCAAGACGATATTGCTTGAGGACAAGCAACGCTCAAGTGTGGGAATATTTGATAATGCTAAAAACGAACATATATTTCATAGCATTATTCCTCAAGAAAGACAAGCTTTTAGTTGCAATTGTTCTATTTACAAGTGATATTCGTTTAAATAATAAAAGGTGAAGACAAAAGACAGATTCGACGAATTGAAGACGCAAACGACCAAAAAGCTCAAAAGTACAAAAGACAATCAAAGAGGTTCCAATTATTGATAAGAAACGTCTCGAAATTACAAGAGTACAAGATTCAAAACGCAAAGTACAAAATATAAAATTGTACGCATGGACGTTCGAAAATCCGGAACCGGGACCAGAGTCAACTCTTAACGCTCGACGCAACGGACTAAAAATTACAAGTCAACTAAGCACATAAATATAATATAATATTTAAATAATTCTTATAATTATTTATATATTATAATAAATAATAAAAACCGTCGGCAAGAAAGACTCCAAACTGGTGTGAGCTGGAATTTCAAACTCCGCGACTCGCGGAGTTTGAAGGCAAAATATGCCGCGAGTCGCGGAGCCTCAAAAGTCGAAAATTCCTATAAAAGCAAACGAATTCTGATCGCAAATCATCATCTTTTTCTTCTTCTCCTCATACGTAAAATATATATATATATATTTATAATTTATATTTTAATTTTAATTATAATTCTAATAATAAGGGTATATTAGCGAATGTTGTAAGGGTGTAAGTCGAAATTCTGTCCGTGTAACGCTACGCTATTTTTAATCATTGTAAGTTATGTTCAACCTTTTTATATTAATGTCTCGTAGCTAAGTTATTATTACGCTTATTTAAAACGAAGTAATCATGATGTTGGGCTAATTACTAAAATTGGGTAATTGGGCTTTGTACCATAATTGGGGTTTGGACAAAAGAACGACACTTGTGGAAATTAGACTATGGGCTATTAATGGGCTTTATATTTGTTTAACTAAATGATAGTTTGTTAATGTTAATATAAAGATTTACAATTGGGCGTCCCTATAAATTACCATATACACTCAATCGGACACGATGGGCGGGGTATTTATATGTACGAATAATCGTTCATTTAACCGGACATGGGAATGGATTAATAGCCACTAGAATAATTAAAACAGGGGTGAAATTATGTACAAGGACACTTGGTATAATTGATAACAAAATATTAAAATCTTGGGTTACACTCAGTCGACATCCTGGTGTAATTATTAAACAAAGTATTAAAATCTTGTTACAGTTTAAGTCCCCAATTAGTTGGAATATTTAACTTCGGGTATAAGGATAATTTGACGAGGACACTCGCACTTTATATTTATGACTGATGGACTGTTATGGACAAAAACCAGACGGACATATTAAATAATCCAGGACAAAGGACAATTAACCCATGGGCATAAAACTAAAATCAACACGTCAAACATCATGATTACGGAAGTTTAAATAAGCATAATTCTTTTATTTCATATTTAATTTCCTTTATTTTATATTTAATTGCACTTCTAATTATCGCATTTTTATTTATTGTTATTGTATTTAATTGCACTTTTAATTATCGTACTTTTTAATTATCGCAAGTTTATTTTATCGCACTTTTATTATTCGCAATTTCATTATCGTTATTTACTTTATCCTTTAATTTAAGTCTTGTATTTATTTTTAATATTTTACATTTGGTTTTAACTGCGACTAAAGTTTTAAAAATGACAAACCGGTCATTAAACGGTAAAAACCCCCCTTTATAATAATAATATTACTTATATATATATATTTGTATTTTTATAAAAGTAAACTAATATAGCGTTAAGCTTTGTTTAAAAAGATTCCCTGTGGAACGAACCGGACTTACTAAAAACTACACTACTGTA
The DNA here is from genome assembly GCF_046630445.1 of Rutidosis leptorrhynchoides. Classification (NCBI taxonomy): domain Eukaryota; kingdom Viridiplantae; phylum Streptophyta; class Magnoliopsida; order Asterales; family Asteraceae; genus Rutidosis; species Rutidosis leptorrhynchoides. Next base: position 389,533,072 of record NC_092337.1, read on the forward strand.
CAATTAGGTACACTGCCTATAAGTATTGTAGCAAGGTTTAAGTATATCCGTTCTCTAAATAAATAAATATCTTGTGTAAAATTGTATCGTATTTAATAGTATTTTCTGCTAAAATTAATAACTATTTTATACCACTCCGCTACCACATCAGTCCTCAACCTAAGTCAAATATTACTAAGTCAGCAAATCATCTCAATAGGTTTATAAGTATGTAAAATAGGTCTTAAAGATCATCATCATTCATCATCAAACGAAAGGTATAAAGTAAGTTTTTTTGTTCAAGGAAAGAGTTTAAAACAAGGGCTGACTTCGGTCAGTAGCCACGGCCTCAAAACAAACCGAAAAGAGGTGAGACCATTGGCCATGGCTCCGTGTATGAGTTCTTTAAGTGTGGTAAAAATTCCAGAAGCAAACTCGTCTTCGTTTGACCGTGGCGACGGTTTAAGTGCGAGTAGGTTAGAATTTCCAGCACAACGTTAAATGGACATAGTGACGATCGGAGGGCCATAAATCCTAAACCGTAACTTGGATTAAGACGAGTCTTAAATGAAAATTTATCTACACGAACTGAGATATCTGAAAATCAAGGTTACAGTAGCCCAGGTGTACTGGTCAGTTACATAAACCAGAAAACGGAAAGCAGAAAACAGAAAACAGAAAAGTAGTGGGTTCAGGTGGGTTTTTGGTACTCGATGCTTATCACGGTTCTCATCCTTGATGCATATAGCTTCAAGTGTACAACTTTTTGATGGGTTTACATCATCTTTACCAAGTTTTGACCATCATAACCCAAGTGCAAGTCTAAGATGTGTAGCACAACACAATCAAGTGTTGCAAGTGTTTTGATGAACCAAAGTTACCTCAAGTCTTAGATTTAACATATACATGAAATATAAAAGTAATATTGAACTACAAACTTGCAAATAAACTAACTAATCAAGATCATAAGTTGTAGAACATAGTTCTTAGTTTGATCTTGAAGATCCAAGACTCAAAAGTCTTGATCTAAAGTTATTAAGTTAAATACTAAGTAATAGCACTTGAACCTTTACTTTTATGAAACCATAAGCTACAAAACTTAGATTATCATCTTGTAAAGTGTATGTAAGCTTTCAAGCTTTTGTTTATAACAAATTAAGTAGACCATAAGCTATAGAAACTTAGATCTTTCAAAAGTATAACAAGTTATAATTAAAGAAAGATTTCTTACATGTTCTTGAACTTTTAAAGTTAACTTTTGTTCAAGAAAATATGAGATCAAGACTAACTTGTAATACTTGACCATTTGAACCAACAAACATGAAATTAAAGTGCATAATATAAAGTAGTAAACTAAGTAAACAAGTAACTAGTTCATGGGTTGTTCATACTTTAAAGATTCAAACCAAAGTTTGATCTTTAAGAATGTAAACTTTAAGTTTACAAACATGACTTACAAGTAATGATTTCACAACTCATGAACTTAAATCTTTCTAAAGCATTATATGTAGAACATAAACTAAAGAGTTTTGTTCTTGTATGTCTTGTAAGAACAAGGTAAATGGAGAATCAAACTAAAGAGTTGGATTCTTGTAACATGTAAGTAAGTAACCACAACAACTAGTAAGTAAGTAGACATTAACAAAGAACAAGTAACAACAAGTAAATGATGATGATTAAAGGGGTGTCTTTGGCCACAGTTTTACAAAAGAAAAAGAAGGAGAAGAACTCAAGTTACTTACAATCTTTGAGAGAGAAAAAGAGAGAAGAGTTTAAGAAGTATTTTGTGTGTGTGAAATGAATGGATACAAGTGAGCAAGTAAGTAAAAAAAAAGTACAAAACACCTCTAAAGGCCACTATGGCCGACGGCTATGAGTATCAAAAGGGGAGGAGGGATTAAACCACTAGGTCCTTGCATGTTAAAGCTTAAAAGGTTGGTTACAAGAGGTGTTTGTATGGGGAGGAGTTGTAACAAGATTCTAAACAAAGCTAACACATCTAGTTCCAATTTAAAGTGATACTTACATATGAAAGACATGGGCTAATGAAGTCCATTAAGATGTAGGGTGGGCTTATAAGCCCATAATCATGAGTCCATTAATATTAATCAAGCCCAAGTTCAAGTAACTAACAAGTTAATCCAATAAAAGCCCAAGTAACTAACTAGTAACCATAGTTAGTTAAAATGATTAATAAAACTTAATCATGAATGTAAATAATATCTAAAAATATTATTCGTGAAAGTTTCGTGTGTCACAAAGATGTTTCGGGCACTCAAAAGTCATGTACGGTTAATCATGGAAACAAGTAAATGTAATAACATACATTCATTTAATCACAAGTATTACTAATAACCATTATTAATTAAGGATGGAAAAACCAGGGTCATTACACATAGTCAAAAGAGTTTTCCCATACGGAACAGTAGATTTAATAAATTCAAATGGGATTGAATTTAAGGTTAATGGTCACAGAGTTAAACATTACATAGATAATCCAATGGAAGTTGAAGATGAAGTTAATCACAATTTCGACACCACAGCTAACTAAGTGTGGGAAAATTCGAATCTTTTTAGGGTAATATGTATTTATGTTAGAGTTAGATATTCTGTTTTCGTGTAGTTCTCGAAAATGGAATCCGAATGGTCTTTCCCAAGCAGACCCTAAAGAACTAGTCTTTTTCCCCCATTCTGAATTTTTATTTTTTTTAGGTTTTACGAGATGAAGAATTCCTTTGATCTGAACCATGGTCTAATGCTACACGCAATGATTACTAAACGTAATAATGACACCCTTTCGAGTGAATTGGTATCATTCATAAGAAGCTAAATGGACGGAGTAAGAAAAGAACTCAGAAAAGATCATCATAAGATACATTTTGGTAAAGGAAAATCAAAATCCACAACAAAAAGAAGAGCACGACACCTTGAAAGATGATATAAATGCAGAAAATGGTCACACGAAGGTAAATGTTCAAATAATCAAACATATTCAAATACCGAATTTGTTACTCTATGCAGAGAAGGACCATTCATATGTTTAGAAGAAAAGATATTGAAGAATCGAGGTTACGCGTATGTAGCTATGGAAAACCAAATCACACGACTCTCCTATGAGTCGGCTAAAGCAGGTCTCTGAGAATTCTTTCTCACAGGTAAGTATGTACAGTTTTTATTTTTATTGCTTTTAACCTTTTGATAATAAACGCTGAATCGTTCGCTATAAAGTATTAAATTGGTATTCAATAAAATTAGGTATGCGTAACCGAAATTATTGATATCATACAAAAATTTATTACATCACTGCGAAATTTACCGTTTATTCTTAAGGTATAAATATCTTTAATCAATCAACCCAAAATATTTCAAAAATTCGTTAGGAGTAAAACTAGGTTATGGAACCGAAATTACTTTACCGAAAAGAAGGGCGTATATTTTTGATAATATTTGATTGATTAAAGTGGGATAAAAGACCAAAAATATTTTTAATTTTATTTTTTTTACCATGTTTTTAAAAATAATAAAGTAATATTAAATTATTATTGTAAACTTTTTAAAATCAATATATTTAAGTTTGTAAATATTTGAAAAAATTAATATTTTTAATATAAGTTTGTATGTATATTAATGAATTTTTAATTTTATGCATTTTAAATTTTAGTTTGGTGTGAATTTAAAAACAAAAATTTACTTTATTTCACTAAGTTAAAAATATGATTTTTAAAATTCGTCGTGAGTTGAAAACTAGGTCGTTGAATTGAAATTGCTTTACCCAAGGGTGGGACGAGAACTTTTATTATCATTATTTTTAATCTTATTGAATTAAAGTATGCCAAAAACATTTAAAAAAACCCAAAAATCTTTGCTTTTAAAACGACGCCTAAAAAGTAACAAATTTTAAAACTTTGTTGAGAGACGGACTAGGACAACGATCTGAAACGCCCTCACTCCTAAAAAGAAACAAATTTTAAAAATTTATTGATTTATGTTTTAAAAGTATAAGGTTTAAAAAAAAAAGGACTCCATGCGATCGCATGGGGTTTCCCCTTCATTTCCATGCGGTCGCATGGAGAGAGAAATCTGGCCAGAAACAAATACTCAGCGAGCAGTCTGTTCTTCCTCACTCCACACACATACACAACCGAAAATAACCCAAAAACCTCTCAAAAATTCGCAATTTTTCACCAAAATTCACCATATTTCTTGCTATAATCCGCTCTAATCATGAAATTGTTCAGAAGTTTTTCAAAGAAGGTAACAATTACACCCCTAAACCTCTTTAAATTTGATTTTTAGTGTTCTTGAGCTATAATTTACCTAATTTGATTTTGTTAATGTCTAGTGTAATTAGAGTTAAATTGTTAGTATTTTATGCATGTATAACCTAGATTGATGCTATTTAACATGATTTGAAGCCAAAAACTTCAAAATTTTTAAGAATATAGGGTTTGTGTTCTTGAGCAATTTGGAACTTTTTGATATAAACAGGTTATGGTCGATTTTTGTCATGAATTATTGCTAAATTAAGTAGTGTAACATGTTTAGGTAGCTAAATTATCCAAACTTTGATCCTAAACATGATTTTTGAGAATTAAAGTGGACTTTTTAGGTCTAAAATTCATGAACTTGATTAAATTGATGTAAATGCCATTTGAAACTTGTTTAATTGCTAGTAATGGTTGTTTTAACATGTTATTTGAGTTGAATGCTTATGAACTTTGTAAACATTTTCATATATGCTTATTTGAAAAAGTGTAGAATTGTGAAAATTGTGAAAATGTGTATAAGTTTAATTTTGATTGAACATGTTATTGTAATTGTTTCAAGTTGTAATTTTTCTAACACTAATGCATATTTGGATGCACAAATTTTGTGTTTAATGTGTTTTGCAGAGATTTACCGATACTGATGGTGCATCATCATCATCTAGGCAACCTGCTCCAGAACCTAAACCGGAAATGCAATATGAACCGGAGCAACAACAAGAACAACAACAACAACAACCTGATCAACATGTACCATATTATGATCCGCAACAAGAATATATTAATGCATATGTAATTTTTCCAATTCATCCGATAGTAGAACACCCAACGATTCATGAAGCACAGTTGCATCCTAATCTGGGATTTAATCGAAGTTGGAGAGATTACCCGACATATCAAAGTAACAAATTCAAACTGGAAACAAAAAATGTAGAAGTGCCGAGGGTAATTGATTGGGAGCCTTTGGAAAGGGTCCACCTAGTTAACTCAGTTAGACTACATCTGATCCAAAGGTATGACATCTCTTCTTTTCCCGATTGGGAGCGTTTATTCACCATTCGTAGGCCTGTATATAAGGAATGGTGTGTTGAGCTTATGCGTACTATAGCGTTAAATGCGGATGTAGTTAGGTTAGATGATAGAAGTTTTCTTAGATTTATACTTGGTCGTAGGATGTACAGGATGTTCATGCTGGACATGGCCAGGGCTTTACAGATTTACACTCCTAGTGAATTACTACTACCCGATTGTACACATTTGATTTATCATGGGGAACGGGTAGATAGTAATTTTGACGCGTATGTTAGATTATAATGTTTTTACGCTGGGAGGAAGACACTCCTATTTAGATATTAACAAAGTAGAGCTACGTATTATACATAGATTTTTAGCTAATTCGATAACACAAAGAGGTAAAAATAAGGAGAAGATGACCTTACACGACTTATTTTACCTTAAGTGTATTCGAAACCCTAGAAGCTTTGTTAATATCCCCTACTGTGTTGGTTTTTATCTGTCCAAATTAGTGACAGGAATACAGGACGGGGGAGTAATAGGAGGAGGTATTTTTGTTACTCTCATTGAAGAGTATTTGGGTGTAGATAGGGATCAAGGGGGTCCACTTATGGTATGTAGGGAACAGGATAATACTTTAGGATTGAAGGTCTATCAGGGTGCTAAGGTATTAAAGAGCAGACGCAATCAGGCGATACCATATGATGGTAATCATCCTCAGGTAGAGAGAGGTTCAGATGAGGAAATGGATGAAGCAGATGACATTAGGGATGTCATTAGGGAGGCTATGACTGACGTCTACCAGCGTATAGATGAGGTAGAAATGACAAACCAGGATAGACATAGTCGATACGAGCAGTGGCACGCCCAGGATGTGTACGAGCATTCTAGGCAACGACAGTATGATAGATGGCACTATCATCAGCATCAGATCATGAGCCAGCTATCACCTCAGGATCACTATGTACCGACCCGACCTGCTTACTATCCTCCACACCAGCCCGATATGCGACCACCATTTACTCTCTACGACCCTAACCAGGCCTATCAGTACACCTATAACCAACCATGGAACCCGCCCGACGACATGAACTGGAACCCCTATCCAGATTGATATAGTTCCGTTGGTGATTTTTATGATTTTTATCTTTTTATTATTTTTATTTATTTATGTTTAAACATATTATATTGTGATACTTTTATGTAAGTTTTAATATTTTTATTATGTTGTACTAATATTTCATATTTGATTTGAAAGTGGGATGTTAAGTCCCATTTCAAATTACCATGCATGTTATTATTTGTATGTATGTATTTTGTCAATTGTACACAACAGGGTAAAACATCGCATTTTCAAAGACTGGCATTAAGTTCAACAAAAGCTAATAATTTTGATGACAAAACGAAAACCAAATGTGATGTAACAACAAGATGGAATGAACAAATGATGTGCACCATTTATCATTCAGCAAATAAACGCCAATATGTTTGGAAACTTTGGTAAAATTTAATCATTTTTCTACGCTAATCACCCTCAATAATTTAAATTGTTACTGATTTCTTGCAAATGAGAGCATTACAAGATCTTAAGTGTGGGAAGGGGTTAAATTCTTTCGGATTTTTAAAAAAATTTTGACTTATACACTTGATTACCATTAAAAATACTAGTAACGCAGTAGTTGTATTAGAATCTAGTGCTCTCTGATAATAAAGAACAGACCTAGTCTTATATACTGACTACCCAATTCTAGTAAAAATTTTCAAAATTTTCAATTAAATGAACTCAAAATCATGTTTATACAAATTTATGAGCGATAAAACTAGGTGTTAACACCAAAATTATTGTTACCTCAGAAAGGACATAAATTGAGAAACAACTCAAAATGTTAGAATTCATTTAAAATAGAATAGAGGACAATAAAAAGGCAAAGAAAGGAAAATAAAAGTCAAGCGTGGGAAAAATTTACCAAGTTCTTTAGAACATATATCACATATTTTTGTACAAATAATTGAAGATACTTTTGTTTTGGACAAAATTAACCGTTTTACCCGATAAATTGTAATATATTTGAAAGAAAGATGAATCTACACGATGAATCAATTCCATCATTAAAAGGAAGTAAAGTCTTCCGAAAAAGACACACGCTTCTTGATTTAGGTCAGGAAGTTGTCGTCCAGACCAGTTGTAGAGTCTACGAAAAATCTTGAAAAGTTTTCTCGAAAATCAGCTGGAAATTCACGGACCTCAGCATCAAAGAGGGTCGCCAAGTGGTCAGACTTATCCTAACCATGAGAGGATCTGTCTCGTAAAATGGGGAGGGCGCCGTGCAAATTAGCTTGATAAGACTAATGAATCAGATCCCCAGAAAGGATAATCTCCTTAAAGATCAAAAAATCAGCTTTTAAGCCTGATATTACTCAATCCTTGAGATTGACTTTTAAAGATTGAGAATTACAAACTCATGGAATTCGATGATATCTAAACTCGAGCTTAAACGAAAAAATATTTTGATCAAATTAAAAACCAATTTGTTTTCTGAAAACCCATTTTCAATGCGTTCATTACCATTGAACGTAAAATCCTAGGAATTCACCTGGAATTCATTAGGTCACCTGAACCAAATCGGGTGTCAACCGTAAGAACGGTGATTGCATAGCATGGTCAAAGACAGGACCTTATGCCAGACCGAAAAACTATAGGGTGAGCTTTACTATTGCTCCTACAAAGGATAGTAATTGCATCCGATACGATATAGACCATAATCAAAAGCATGTCACGGGACATTACCTCAACAGTTGCTTATTCAACGCTTTCCTTTACAACCGAACGGTAGTTTACCGAAAGGTAATATACGGAGCAAGTATACTGGACGTGTTGCCTTCCCAATACAAGGTTAGCAAGTGGGTGACACAAAACCGCAAGTTTTGAGCTAAAATTTTCAAATATGAAACCCACCAAGCCCACAAAAATAATTTGCAAACACCGGTGAAGGGTTATTCCGGAAAACTTTTCTAGGAAAAAAGCAAGATTTAATTTTCAAAAGATCAAATGTTTTCATAAAGATCTAATTTCCTTAAGGATCTAAATTTTCATGGACTGTAAACCACAACGTTACTATCATTGTTCATACCGCCGTATAGAAATCACTGATGTACAAAGTGTGAAGAATAAAGAAGTGATTCTATTATGTTTTTATTTCAAGACTATATTGCTTGAGGACAAGCAACGAGCAAGTGTGGGAATATTTGATAACGCTAAAAACGAACATATATTTCATAGCATTATCCCTCAAGAAAGACGAGCTTTTAGTTGCAATTGTTCTATTTAAAAGTGATATTCGTTTAAATAATAAAAGGTGAATACAAAAGATAGATTCGACGAATTGAAGACGCAAACGACCAAAAAGCTCAAAAGTACAAAGTACAATCAAAGTGGTTCAAATTATTGATGAGAAACGTCTAAAAATTACAAGAGTACGAGCTGCAAAATGCAAAGTACAAGATATTAAATTGTACGCAAGGACGTTCAAAAATTCAGAACCGGGACCAGAGTCAACTCTCAACGCTCGACGCAACGGACTAAAAATTACAAGTCAACTATGCACAAGAATATAATATAACATATAATTAATTCTTAAAATTATTTATATATTATATTATTTAATAAAATCGTCGGCAAGAAGCAAACAATTGAATGTGAGCTGGAATCCTAGGCCATGCGATCGCATGGCCAGCAAGAACAATCTCCATGCGATCGCATGGCAGCAAATATCTGGCCACATCTATAAATTTCGCAGTTTTTGGTCGAACTTAACACATCTTTTTCCCTTCTCTATCTCTCAACGTAATATATATATATATATATATATATATATATATATATATATATATATATTATAATTTTAATTTTAATTTTAATTTTAATTTTAATAATAAGGGTATGTTAGCAAATGTTGTAAGTGTGTAAGTCGAAATTCTGTCCGTGTAACGCTACGCTATTATTAATCATTGTAAGTTATGTTTAACCTTTTTAAATTAATGTATCGTAGCTAAGTTATTATTATGCTTATTTAATACCGAAGTAATCGTGATGTTGGGCTAAATATTAAAATTGGGTAATTGGGCTTTGTACCATAATTGGGGCTTGGACAAAAGAACGACACTTGTGGAAATTAGACTATGGGCTATTAATGGGCTTTATATTTGTTTAATTAAATGATAGTTTGTTAATTTAATATAAAGATTTACAATTGGACGTACCTATAAATAACCATATACACTCGATCGGACACGATGGGCGGGATATTTATAAATACTAATAATCGTTCATTTAACCGGACACGAGAATGGATTAATAGTCTATGGACTTATTAAAACAGGGGTGAATTATATACAAGAAAAATTGGTGTAATTATAGTTTAAGTCCCCAATTAGTTGGAATATTTGACTTCAGATATAAGGATAATTTGACGAGGACACTCGCACTTTATATTTATGACTGATGGACTGTTATGGACAAAAACCAGACGGACATATTGAATAATCCAGGACAAAGGACAATTAACCCATGGTAATAAACTAAAATCAACACGTCAAGCATCATGATTACGGAAGTTTAAATAAGCATAATTCCTTTATTTCATATTTCATCGCATTTTTATTTACTGTCATTGTATTTAATTGCACTTTTAATTATCGTACTTTTTAATTATCGCACTTTAATTTATTGTCATTTTATTTATCGCACTTTAATTTATCGCACTTTAATTATTATCATTTACTTTACGCTTTAAATTAAGTTATTTTTATTTTTAATATTTTACATTAGGTTTTAACTGTGACTTAAGTTTTAAAATCGACAAACCGGTCATTAAACGGTAAAAACCCCCTTTTATAATAATAATAATACTACTTATATTTATATTTATATCTATATTTATATAAATATAGTTTAAAAAATATAGCGTTAAACTTGGCTAACTCCCTGTGGAAAAACCAGACTTACTAAAAACTACACTACTGTACGATTAGGTACACTGCCTATAAGTGTTGTAGCAAGGTTTAGGTATATCCATTCTATAAATAAATAAATAACTTGTGTAAAATTATATCGTATTTAATAGTATTTTGTAGTAAAAATATAACTATTTCGTATACACCTCTACGCACATCAGGCATCTTGTTTCGAAAATAGATATCTAAGAGCAGAATGGTCGGTATAGACCACCGTTTTTGCTAGAACGAGATATGAACGAAATTTGTCAAAAGCAAAGACAATAGCAAGGAGTTCTTTTTCAGTAGTTGTGTAATTCATTTGTGCTCCTTGTAACGTCTTACTAGCATAATAAATAGGTTGAAATCGTTTTTCAATCCTTTGTCCTAAAATGGCTCCCATTGCAAAATCACTTGCATCGCACATAAGTTCGAATGGTAGATTCCAATTTGGAGTTATCATGATCGGCGCATTAGTAAGTTTTTCTTTAAGAATATTAAAAGATTTGATGCATTCATCTGAAAAGATGAATGGAGCATCCTTTTCTAGGAGTTTATTCATAGGAGTGGCAATTTTAGAAAAATCTTTTATGAAACGTGGGTAAAAACCGGTATTCCCTAGAAAACTCCTAACTCCTCTAACATTGGTGGGATGTGGAAGTTTAGCAATTACATCTACTTTAGCTCTATCCACTTCAATTCCTTCCTTTGAGATTTTATGACCAAGAACGATGCCTTCTTTAACCATGAAATGGCATTTCTCCCAATTAAGAACTAGATTTGATTGTTCGCATCTAATAAGCATTCGTTCAAGATTGACTAGACATGTTTCAAAAGTATCACCGAAGACTGAAAAGTCATCCATGAAAACTTCCATGCATTCTTCTATCATGTCGTGAAAAATCACCATCATGCACCTTTGAAAGGTTGCAGGGGCGTTGCAAAGTCCAAATGGCATGCGTTTGTAAGCAAAAGTACCATAAGGGCACGTGAATGTGGTTTTCTCTTGATCTTCGGGTGCTATTGGAATTTGAAAGTATCCGGAGAAACCATCAAGAAAACAATAGTAACTATTCCCGGCTAATCTTTCCAACATTTGATCAATGAAAGGTAAGGGAAAGTGATCTTTTCTGGTGGCGTCATTTAATTTTCTATAATCTATACAAACACGCCATCCTGTTACAGTCCTAGTAGGAATAAGCTCATTTTTTTCATTTGTGATGACAGTCATGCCACCCTTCTTAGGTACGCATTGAACTGGGCTTACCCATGGACTATCAGAAATTGGATAAATTAAACCTGCATCTAGCAGTTTAATAATCTCTTTCTTAACAACATCTTGCATATTAGGATTTAGTCTTCGTTGGCGTTGCACATACGTTTTATGACCTTCTTCCATAAGGATTTTATGTGTACAATACGAAGGACTTATGCCTTTAATGTCATGAATCTTCCTTGCAATAGCTGGTTTATGAGCTTTTAGCACAGAAATGAGTTGAGATTTTTCATTTTCAGTAAGAGAAGATGATATTATTACAGGTAATTCATATTCACCATGTAAATAAGCATATTCCAAATGGTTTGGAAGTGGCTTTAACTCTAATTTCGGTGGTTCTTCTATCGATGATTTGTATCGATATCTGTCTTCTTCTTTTAGCATTTGAAGTTCTTCTGTTGTTGGTTCGTATTCATTAGCCATAAGTATAGCTAACATTTCAGCTTCATCAATTGGTTCAGTTCCTTCTCCTAAAGAACATTCTCCTGTTCCTTGTAATTCTGGAAATTCTTCTAACAATTCTGCATGTGAATCTATAGTTTGAATATAATAACATGTATCATCTGCAGATTGCGGTTGTTGCATGGCTCTATCAATAGAAAAGATAACACTCTCGTCCTCTATACTTAGGGTCAGTTTATTACCAAACACGTCTATTATTGCTTTAGTCGTGTTTAAGAATGGTCTTCCTAATATGAGAGGAACTCGAGAATCTTCTTCCGTGTCCAGAATAACAAAATCTACTGGAAATACTAAAGTACCAACTTTAACTAGCATGTTCTCCATTATCCCTCTAGGATATTTTACTGATCGATCGGCTAGTTGTATGCTTATTCGTGTTGGTTTCAATTCTCCAAGGTCTAGTTTAGCGTATAGTGAATACGGCATTAGATTTATACTAGCACCTAAGTCTGCCAATGCTTCTATTGAACTAAGACTACCCATAAAACATGGAATTGTGAAACTTCCTGGATCTGAAAGTTTTTCTGGTATCTTATTCAACAGCACTGCAGAACAATTTGCATTCATAGTAACAGCCGAGAGTTCTTTCATTTTCTTTCTATTTGTGATTAGATCTTTCAAGAATTTAGCATATCTAGGCATTCCTGAAATCACATCAATGAAAGGAAGATTGACATTTATTTGTTTAAACATATCCAAGAATTTGAATTGCTCGGCTTCAAGTCTTTCTTTTCTCATTTTACTCGGGTAAGGAAGTGGTGGTTGGTATGGTATAACATAAGATTTAGCCTTAACTGTGTTATCTTCATTAACCTTTTCAACTACTGGTTCTGTTTCCTTGTCTTGCTCAGATTGTAGTTCTTGTGGAATAGGAATAGAGTCATCGGAAATTACAGGTATTTCAGGTGGTTTAAGTGTAATACCACTTCTCGTGGTAATGGCTTTAGCTGTTTCATTCCGGGGATTAGCATTTGTATCGCTAGGTAGACTTCCCGGTTTTCTTTCACCTATCAACCTTGCTAGGTTACTTACTTCTTGTTCCATATTTTGAATAGAAGCTTGTTAATTTCTAAATGCTTGAGCATTTTGTTCATTGGTTTGTTTCTGAGATGTGAAAAACTGAGTTTGAGATTCAACTAGCTTCGACATCATGTCTTCTAAATTTGGCTTTTTATCATCGGTTTGTGGTGGTTTATTTTGAAAAATAGGTCTTTGCTGATTGTAAGTATTATTGGATACTTGTTGATTGCTAGGACCTTGTTGGTTGTTATATGAAACATTTCGGTTATAATTCTGGTTTTGATTGTAGATTGGTCTTGGCGGTTGATAATTATTCTGATACTTATTTCCAGGCCTTTGGTTCATGTATGAAACATTCTCTCTTTGTTCCATTGTTTGTTCAATACTGAGATAATCTTTTGTCAAATGTGGTCCTCCACACTGCTCACAACTAATTCGTATTGAGTGAATATCTTTAGTCATCTTTTCCATTCGTCTCTCAACAGCATCTATCTTTGCAGAAATAGAATCAAAGTCATGGCTAGAATCGGCTCTAGCCGCTTTAGATGATCTAACGATATCTTTTTCTTGATGCCACTCATGTGATTGGGAAGCAGTGTTATCAATAATTTTGTAAGCTTCAGTTGCGGTTTTTTTCATAATGGAACCACCAGCTGCTATATCGATGTCTTTTCTTGTAGTGATGTCGCATCCTTGGTAGAATATTTGTACTATTTGATAAGTATCTAAACCATGTTGCGGACATCCTCTCAATAACTTTCCAAATCTTGTCCATGCCTCATATAGAGTTTCATTTGGCTTTTGTGTGAACGTAACAATTTCTCCTTGAAGTCTCACGGCTTTAGATGCCGGAAAGAATTGTTTAAGAAATTTTTCAACTAAAACATCCCATGTATGAATCGCCCCTTTAGGTAACGATTCTAACCAATCTTTGGCTTCTCCCTTTAAAGTCCAGGGAAATAACATGAGATATATATGTTCATCCTCCACTTCTCGGTTTTTAAATAGAGTACAGATCCTATTAAAAGTACGAAGATGTTCGTTTGGGTCTTCCTTCGGCGCACCACTAAATTGGCATTGATTAGTCACCATGTGTAGGATTTGTCCTTTAATTTCATAATCTGGCGCATTAATGCCTGGTTGAGTAATTGCGTGACCTTGGCCAGTGCGTTTAGCTCTCATTCGGTCTTCCATACTTAGAGGTTCCAGATTTTCCATGATTGAATTTGTTGAATCTGAATCACTAGAGGATTCTGATTTAATGGTTTGTTCCTCGACAATCTCTGTTTGAATGATTGGTGGTTCCGGAGGAATGATTAGTGGTTCAGGATCTCTGAATTGTCCCCGAATATCCTCCGGATTCTCAATTGTGAAGTCTGGGTCAAAAAATGGATTATCGGAAATTTGAATTAGAGTACTTGGTCGACTAGATGACGATTCTAAAGAAAAATCAACGGCGACAATATTGGCTAGATGTCTTGATCTGGTTACAGGTGGTGAACGTATGAAAGGTGATGAACGTTTTTCTCGGTGCATTCACTGAATATCCTATTAGTTATAAAAATAAAAATTATATAAGTTATCAAATTAATAGACCTTTCTGATTTTGCCCACGTTTCGAATAGCCAATAGATGCAGCAGGTAGCCAGGACCTTTTAAATCGGAAGCCCACAACTCGCCACTAACAAATTCAACTATTACCACGAACCAGAAAATTTTGAATGTCTATCAATTTAACCACTTAAAATAATTTTTCGTTGAAATTTAAAGAAATTTTAGAGAAGAAATAGAAAATTCTATATCCTAAAAACTAGAGCGTCGAGAAATAAGAAAGAAAAAGAGCGCGTCGAAAAACGTCAAAAAATAAAAGGTCGAAAAATAAAAATAAGAAAGTAGCGCGTCGAAACTTAAAATTCTAAAAACTAAAAATTAAAAGTTACGTCTAAAGGTATTAAAGCTTAAAGGAATTCTAAATCCAAAACGGCAATAACTTAAAAAGTACTAAAATCTTAAAACGGCGTCGCAAAATTCTAAAGCACCTATATCTTAGTCTAAAGAAAAAACATTTAAGGGATTTTACGGCAAAGCCTAAAAATCTAGAAATAAAAATAACTATGGCAAAAACTATATCTTAAAACTAGTTACGAGCGATAAAAATACAAATTACGTACTAAATAATAAAAATATACAAATGATAAAATTACTAATTTTTATAAAAATATTATTTTTATATTATTTATTTTATAAAAGTATTAATTTATATAATTAATAAAACTAATTAAAACTTAAATTACAAATTAAAACTAAAAACTAAACTAATTAATTAACTAATTAACCCTAATTCGGGTTTATAATAATAATAATAATTAATACTCCGTAATTAATGCAGAACTAGGTCAAATATGGCATGTCAGACAAGGCCATGCGATCGCATGAATATCGCATTATATTTTCATGCGGTCGCATGGGTTAGGGTTCCAGGCCAGAATATGGGCTGCTACAGTACCAGGCCCGAAAATCTTTAATTTTTTAATTTTTCTGTTTTTATAAAATATTTATATAAACAAATAAAAACTTATATTTTAAAAACTAAAATAAAAATAAAGAAACTTTTATAATTATATATATATATATATATATATATATATATATATATATATATATATATATATATATATATATATATATATATATATAACAAACTCATAAAAATATATATATTTTGTTTTTCTTTTTATATTTTTGTATTTTTAATATTTAAAACGTATTTTTACAAAAAGAAATTAAAACTTAATAAAAATCTTTTTTATTTATTTTATATATAGCGTTTCGCTTCCGGCGTTTAAGCAGTCCCCAGCAGCGGTGCCAAAAATACTTGATGTGTGTAGAGGTGTATACGAAATAGCTTATATTTTACTAGAAAATACTATTAAAAACGATACAATTTTACACAAGTTATTTATTTATTTATAAAGTGGATATACCTAAACCTTGCTACAACACTTATAGGGAGTGTACCTAATCGTACAGTAGTGTAGTTTTTAGTAAGTCCGGTTCGTTCCACAGGGAGCTAGCCAAGTTTAACGCTATATTTTTAAAACTATATTTTAATAAATAAATATAAATATATAAGTAGTATTATTATTATAAAAAGGGGTTTTTACCGTTTAATGACCGATTTGTCGATTTTAAAACTTTAGTCGCAGTTAAAACCTAATGTAAAATATTAAAAATAAAAATAACTTAATTTAAATCGTAAAGTAAATGACAATAATTAAAGTGTGATAAATTAAAATGCGATAAATAAAATGACAATAAATAAAATTACGATAATTAAAAAGTACGATAATTAAAAGTGCAATTAAATAAAAAGACAGTAAAAAAATGCGATGAAATATGAAATAAAGGAATTATGCTTATTTAAACTTCCGTAATCATGATGTTCGACATGTTGATTTTAGTTTATTACGATGGGTTAATTGTCCTTTGTCCTGGATTATTCGATATGTCCATCTGGTTTTTGTCCATAATAGTCCATCAGTCATAAATATAAAGTGCGAGTGTCCTCGTCAAATTATCCTTATATCCGAAGTCAAATATTCCAACTAATTGGGGACTTAAACTATAATTATACCAATTTTCCTTGTATGTAATTCACCCCTGTTTTAATAAGTCCATTGACTATTAATCCATTCCCATGTCCAGTTAAATGAACGATTATTAGTAGTTATAAATATCCCGCCCATCGTGTCCGATCGAGTGTATATGGTTATTTATAGGTACATCTAATTGTAAATCTTTATATTAAATTAACGAACTATCATTCAAGTAAACAAATATAAAGCCCATTAATACCCCATAGTC
Source organism: Rutidosis leptorrhynchoides (assembly GCF_046630445.1). Taxonomy (NCBI): domain Eukaryota; kingdom Viridiplantae; phylum Streptophyta; class Magnoliopsida; order Asterales; family Asteraceae; genus Rutidosis; species Rutidosis leptorrhynchoides. The sequence goes on from NC_092337.1 coordinate 389,549,944, forward strand.
TAATTTTCATAAGTGTCGTTCTTTTGTCCAAACCCCAATTATGGTACAAAGCCCAATTACCCAATCTTAATATTTAGCCCAGCATCACGATTACTTCGGCATTAAATAATCATAATAATAACTTAGCTACGAGACATTAATTTAAAAAGGTTGAACATAACTTACAATGATTAAAAATAGCGTAGCGTTACACGGATAGAATTTCGACTTACACCCTTACAACATTCGCTAACATACCCTTATTATTATTAAATTAAAATTAAAATTAAAATTATAAATTATATATATATATATATATATATATATATATATATATATATATATATATATATATATATATATATATATATATATATCGTAGAGTGATAGAGAGAAAAAGGTGTATCACATTCGACTGAATTCGTTGCTTTTTATAGGATGTGGCCTAATACTGTTCACCATGCGATCGCATGGCATTTGTGCCTTCTGGCCATGCGATCGCATGGCCTTCTTTTACAGCTCACATGCTTTTGTTTGTTTATTTGCCGATGGTTTTTATATAATATATATATATATATATATATATATATATATATATATATATATATATATATATATATATATATATATAATTTTAAGAATTATTTATATATTATATTATATTTATGTGCATAGTTGACTTGTAATTTTTAATCCGTTGCGTCGAGCGTTGAGAGTTGACTCTGATCCCGGTTCCGGATTTTCAAACGTCCTTTCGTACTATTTAATATCTTGTACTTTGTGTTTTGCGGCTCGTACTCTTGTAATTTTGAGACGTTTCTCATCAATAATTTGAACCACTTTGATTGTACTTTGTACTTTTTAGCTTTTTGATTGTTTGCGTCTTCAAATCATCGAATCTGTCTTTTGTCTTCACCTTTTATTATTTAAAAGAATATCACTTGTAAATAGAACAATTGCAACTAAAAGCTTGTCTTTCTTGAGGGATAATGCTATGAAATATATGTTCGTTTTTAGCATTATCAGGTACGTACACACCTTGTAACTCAAACAACGTCCAGTTTTCTTCGACATTCGAACAAGCAACACGTACATGCTTGGTACCCTTCATACACGCTTCGTACAATCATATTTATACAATTATACAACCAAGTATGAACATTCTAAAGATCAATGACGTACCTCGGACATGTATGAAGAAAAACGGGATGTTACAATATATATATATATATATATATATATATATATACAATAAGTTGGAATATTAATTATTCATAAATAACTTGCAATGTGTATTTAAAAACTGATTTATGTATATTAAATAAAGATATATGCATATATATAATTTCAAGTTATTTAGTAAACGATAGTAACATTCGTTTATTGATTCGATTGATATTTAGATAAATTAACTAAAACGTTTAAGATGAACAAGTAAAACACTAATTTACTACAGTATTTTCGAATTGCTACAGTACCCGAAAAGCTACAGCGTTTTTGAAAATCACTATTTACTATAGTAAAAATCATTTTGCTACAGTGTTTTCGAAAATCACTATTTTCTATAGTAAAAACGACTTTGCTACAGTAAAACACTATTTGCTACAGTAAACACTATTTGCTACAGTAAACACTATTTGCTACAGTAAACACAATTTCTAGAGTGAAAAATATGTCGACAAACAAGAAAACAAAACATATTGGGTGCATACCAGCTGGCCATGCGATCGCATGGCAAATGGGCATGAAACCCATGCGATCTCATGGGGTGAGATTCCTGGACACATATATAAATTCGACATTTTGGCTCGAGAACCCACACACATACACTGATATAATTACTCCCTCTGTTGTTTATATTTATATTATATATTATTTATATTATTATTATTAAAGATTAATAATATTATTAATCTTATTAATATTAGTATTAGTAATATTATTATTATTATTAGTATTATACATAAAATACTACGACGAGGTTCTGCTCGCATGTTTTCAAAACGGGTTTTTCGAGCGGGATAGAGCTAAGGAAATTATGGGTTATAGCTATGGAGGTTATGGGTATAGTTCGGGAGTGTTGCTCGTGAGTCAAACTAGTGTTTATCATCTCCGTTGCGTCAACGTACTTTCCTACAATATTGAATCACAATATTGATACGTGAGCATTCATATCTTATCTTTTATATATTAATAGTGTATCCATGTCTAGTGCTCGAGTATATATGTTTATACGTGCTTGTATGCTAAATTTCATCGTTAGATAGTTTTATGTTGAATCACGAATTTAATACATATACTACTGATATAAGGTATATGATATGCATGTTATTAGAAAGCTGGAGCAAAATTAATAACTTTTCATTTAGAAATCGCTTGATTTCGATGAACGGATTAAAAGATATGGTCAACTGAATTATGTTTGACGTTAATTGAAATTGTGTTTGAAACTGTAAATTAATATTTAAACAACTTGTCTATGAGATTAATAAATTGGATTTTCAAATATTACTAATCGAGTAAATGAATTTCTATATAAAGCACGTCTCGTCTTGTTGAACAATTGTCAAAGTTGACTGTCTTATCATGTTTTAAAGCTTTATAAACACTATAATCTGATTTTACAAGTATTGGAAAGCTATGTGAAATAATAAAATATTTTTGATTGCCATGATAATTCAAATATAATATAGTTCCTGAAATAAATAATATTTTGAGTTTGATAAACTATAAATTCGTTCAATTATCAAGACTTATACTATGATAATAAACATGTATAGATTTAAAGATCATTTTGAGTCAGGTTGACTTTTGAGATGACTTTTGTTAACTTTTGCATGTCGGTCTCGAGCATTAGGATTGTGATACACTATGACCTGACCTAGCTTGTTAGACATGTATTGACCAACATATGTTCTCTAGGTTGAGATCTACGGTTATTTTGCATTCCGAGTTTCAGTCACATTTCGGTGAATGACCTTATGTGCTGCTAAGGTGAGTTTCATTTGCTACCTTTTTAATTGATTTTGCAATCTATATTTTTCGACTGAGAATACATGCAATTTATTTTTAAACGCAATGGACACAAGTACATACTAAATTCTACACCGAGTTTGAACCGAAAATCCCTTAGCTTTGGTAACTAGTAACTGCCAGTTATAAGAACTGGTGGGCGCGAGTAGTTGTATATGGATCCATAGGGCTTGACATCCCCGTCTGTTCGAGGTATAGAAACCCTAGCCTGAACTATAAAACAGACGTATGCTATTTGAGTTTAGTACACGTTAGATTGCGTGTATTGTAACATGTCGGTTGCATGTATGTTAAAACAGGGGTACTTATTATAACGTTAAAGTTTAGTTACCAGGGTGCTCAATTTCGTAGAATCTTTTGATAAATGTTTCGGATGAAACAACTAAAATCTTGTGATCCACCTTTATATACAGATTATGCGCAATATTAAAACGATGAACTCACCAACCTTTGTGTTGACACTTTTAAACATGTTTATTCTCAGGTTCCTAGAAGTCTTCCGCTGTTTGCTTATACGTTATACAAGCTATGTGCATGGAGTCATACATGCTTTATTCAAGAAAACTTTGCATTCACAAAATCATCACCATGTATCTTATTTTGACTACATTGTCAACGGATGTAGTATTGTAAACTATTAAATACGGTGATTGTTCATACGTAGAAATCATCAGACGTCGAAAACCTTGGATTTATATATTCATTTATGGTGTGCCTTTTCAAAAGAATGCAATGTTTACAAAACGTATCATATAGAGGTCAAAACCTCACTATGAAATCAATGAATGATGTATTCGTCCAAGTGGATTTGGACGGGTCATCACACAAAAGGACAAAGATTGAAGCTTTATTGTGTTTATACAATATAGAGACAACCTTGATGTTCAAAACTCGTAAAAATTTAGCTTTTACTTTTAGTTGTGTGTTGATGGTTAAAACTTGGTCATAATGATGCTAAAACATCAAAGAGTTGTACACTTGAGGCTTGTACGCATCAAGGATGAGAACTGTGATAAGCATCAAGCACCAAGAAACCCACCAGAGCACATGTTTCTGTTTTTCGGGGTCTGATCATGCACCTGGGACTTCTGGAAAACTAATTTTCAGATAGTTCGGTTCGAGTAGATGACTTTTCGTTTAAGACTCGCCTAAATCCGATATACGGTTTAGGATTTATAGCCTTCCAAAAATCACTACGCCTTCATAACGACGTGCTGAAATTTCTGACCTACTCGCGCTTGAACCGAAGCCACGGTTAAACGACATCGAGTTAGGATCTGAAAATTGGATAGCGGTAAGAGGACTCATAAACGGAGCCTTGGCCACTGGCCGCGTCTCATTTAAGTTTGTATAGAGGTCGTAGCAGCTGTCCGAAGTCAGCCCTTTTGTTTCGATCTTTATTCTTGTTGAAAACTTACTTTATCTTTTACGAATGATGATGATGATGATACTTAAGACTTAATTTATTTACTTTAAAACCTTTTGGGACAATATACTGACTTAGTAACCTTTGACTTAGGTTGAGGACCTTTCGGACCGACTTACTACTTGCATACTTTTTCATATCGACTTTTACCGCATTTATCACTGTGAGTTATAGCTCCCTCTCTACTTTACTATTTTTGGGACTGAGAATACATGCGCTTTTTATGTTTTACTTACTTTACACGAGTTCTTAAACTTTATATATGTGTGGGTTATATAACGGCATAAACTTTCCCCTTAGCACGGTAACGTTTAACTATTGGTTTTTGAACCGGTAGACGCGAATCTTAGATATGGATCCATAGGGTTTGACATCCCCAATCGGGCTAGTCGCGCTAGTGTTTAATACTTCGAGAACATACGCACTCGCCAAGTGTACTCTTAGGGGGTAATATATTATTCTTACGTTAAGTTAGTTACCGGGTGCCCGTGGATAAGCATATACTTTTCATGCTGTTTTGAAAACGAAATCTCGTAGTCTACATTATATCGTTAATTACAAAAAATATAGCTCACCAACATTCGTGTTGACTTTTTAGCATGTTTTATTCTCAGATAACTAAGACGCTTATTGCTTCCGCTGTAATAGACTGTTGTGTTAGAACTGCTGTTAGACCTGCTGTGTTAGACTTTCGCTGCATTACTTAGAGATGTCTCAATCATGGAACTTTTATCTTGCATTCACAACTTATGTTATTTTTGAATAATGGCTTTGTAATGACCTTTGAGTCACGTACTTATGTTTATGCATTCTATTCGTAGAAGCACGTTATCATTTGTAAAACTTTTGACGTTATCTTTTCATGAATGCAAAACTAGTTTTTAAACAGCATATAGTGTTTGACCTTGTAATGATCCTGTTGTTGATGATCCGTACACGATGATTTTGTACGGGGCGTCACATACTGAGATTGAAGCTCTTAATAGAAATAATACTTGGGTTATTACTAATCTTCCACCTAATAGAAAACCTGTTGGTTGTAAATGGGTGTATAGAATCAAGTATAAATCTGATGGTGAGATTGAAACATATAAGGCTAGACTTATTGCAAAAGGATATAATCAAAAAGAAGGAATAGATTATGATGAAACCTTTTCTCCTGTTGTTAAACATGTTACTGTTAGATGTATAATAACTATTGCTGTGCAAAATGATTGGCCTATTTTTCAACTTGATATCAATAATGCTTTTCTTTATGGTGATTTAAATGAAGAAGTTTACATGACATTGCCTCAAGGCTACTATTCTGATTCTGTTAGAATGAATAAAGTGTGTAAATTAACAAAGTCTCTTTATGGATTAAAACAAGACCAAGACAATGGAATGAAAAATTAAATGTTGCTTTGGTTGAAAATGGTTTTGTTCAAAGTAAAAGTGATTATTCTTTATATGTGAAAGATTGTGATAATGTGTTTATTGCATTACTTGTTTATGTTGATGATATTGTTATTACTGGAAATAATCTAGTTGAAATTGATAATTTCAAAACTTTTTTGAAGTCTAAATTCATGATAAAGGACTTGGGAAAATTAAAATATTTTCTTGGTATTGAAATATTAAATACAAATCAAGGTGTTTGTTTGTCACAAAGAAGCTTAGAACTTCTAAATGACTATGGTTATTTAGGAGTTAAACCAATTGGTACTCCAATTGAATCAAACTTGTGTGTTGTTTGTGAACCAAGTGATAAGGATCTTTTGATTTCTAATATAACAGAATATCAAAAGTTAGTTGGAAGATTGATTTATTTGACTTTAACCAGACCTGACATATCATTTGCTGTACATATTCTTAGTCAATATATGCATGCTCCATTGCAATCTCATTTGAACCTTGCATTTAGAGTTCTTAGATATCTTAAGAACTCTCCTGGAAAAGGCATATATTTGATGAAGGGCAATGGTTTTTCTTTGTATGCATATTCTGATTCAGACTGGGGAAAATGTAAATTAAACAGAAAGTCTGTCACTGGTTATCTTGTTTTCTTCTGTGGTTCCTTAATCTCTTGGAAAAGTAAAAAACAAGCAGCAGTTTCTAGGTCCTTTGCTGAGGCAGAATATAGGGCAATGGGTTCAGCTGCTTGTGAAATTATTTGGTTGAAAAATTTACTTTCAGATCTTAATATTACTATCAAATTACCCATTGAGCTGTATTGTGATAATAATTCAGCTATGCAGATTGCTTCTAATCATGTATTTCATGAGAGAACCAAATATTTTGATATTGATATGCACTTTATAAGAGATAAAGTATGTACAGGTGTTATTAAAACTTTAAGAGTTGATTCTGAAAATCAGTTGGCTGATATATTAACCAAAGGACTTAGTATCAAACAAGATAACTTTCTTTTAAGAGAGTTGGGACTTATTGATCTGTTCAAAAATAAGTTTGAGGGGGAATGTTAAAATTTATAAATTGTTCAAGCTTATTTTTTATTTATATTTGTAATTGTTATTTATTCTTTGGTTCTAGTGTTTGCAGAATAATGGTGTTTATATTGGAAGGATTGGCATTGCTGGATTCATTAAAGTGAAGGACTAAAGTTGATAAGTTATTGTAGATTAAAGATGAAATCAAGTTGGAGGACCATATTGCATTTTTTAGAAGATTGAAGGGCTACTTGGGGACCAAGTTATTTTGGTGCATATATCTCATATTAGGGTTGCAGTTGTCTCCAACGATTCAGTCATTCATTCTCAATCCTGTGGTTTTTCTCTCAAAACACACAATCTTCAAAACCCTAATCATCTTCATCTTCATTAATCAGATCGATAGAGTGCTTCTGTTATTCATTCAATCAATCACTCTTAGTGATTGTAATTTTGCAGTTTGTTGTTTGAGAGATTTTAGTCTATTCGATTTTATTTTCATCAAAGTTAAGATTGTAATTTTGTTGATTGAAGTATTCTGTGATTGAATCTTATATATTTTACATGCATTGTTACAATGAATCTCTAATCAAATTCTGGTGTCTAATCAGCTTGCTTGCCGTAGCTCCAAGCAGACCTAGTTGAAGTCGTCTCCCTTGATTGACTGTAAACAATCAAAAACTGAAAAGAAGAAATTGTGAACTGATTCAAGGAACTTGCTGATCTTGTTAAAACTGGTCTTGTGATGAATATTTGATAGGGTACGTTTGGTGGCAAATTTGTTGAAGATGATAAACGTGATTTATGCCTAAGATGTTAGAAGCACTCCAAAATTTAATTGACCAAGAAAAAAATAAATAACTATCTCATTTCACCAAACTAATTTTTCTTCGCTCGTTACAACTGGAATCCCAAAAGAATGCTGACCGATGAGATTTTATTTTTCTTATAACGGTTTCCGGAAATCGAAATAATGATAAGTGGTATATTTCCAAGCTCCCCAATACCGATTTCACAAGCGTCGACCGACCCCCACCCCCACCCCCACCCCCCCCACGACAACATTTTAGCTTGCGAATTGGATAGACGTTTTTAAATTTGTTAACCAAACCATCCCAACTAGCTATGCGGCTTATGTTCACACCTAACGGCATACCAAGGTAAGTAGAAGGTAGCTCGCCTTGACTACATCTTGTTAAAGTGACCATCTTGTATAATTCTGCGTCCGTCACCCCCACACCATATACATGTGATTTGTTAATGTTTACTTTTAAGCCGGATACCGTGTAAAACTCGTCGAATACTCGTAAAACATTTTTCATGTCAACAATGTTCTAGCCGGTTCATGTTACCACGTTGTCCGCATAACACAAGTGCGATACATTAAAATGCGAACTACCAATACGAGCCCCCCTAAGCAAACCGTGAGTTACTGCAACTTTAAAAGCGATATGTAGGCCCTCCATAGCAAGAATAAATAAAAACGGACTAAGAGACTAAGAGCGTTCTTAGGCCCCATTCAATCAAAAACTCGTTAGTTGAACTTCCATTACCCAGAACACATGCACGAGCCGATGATAAGCACATCATGACCCATCGACGCCAACTATCTCCAAACCCAAGAACTACATGTATTTTATCTAATCTTATAAATAATACCTGTTTTTTTTTTTTTTTAAGAAACTAAATTATTATAGCTCACTAAAGGATTGTGTTATTTATTAAAATTAACATATACATTTAATTTACATAATTTATTAATTAATCTATGTATTTAACAAGAACCATCATGGTCTATGTATTTTTAAGTAATCTAAGGAGAGTATACATCAGATCATCAGATGTAGGGAATAGTTAAAGAAAGAGAATTGGAAAAGTAAAAACCGTTGATATAATATCAACGTACGTACATATGTGTTAGCCACTTTATTTACACTCTACATATATGTACAAATAAATGTACATATACATGTACTATACGTATACATATCATGATCAAAAGACAAAAGGTGACAATCAACTGAAAACCTTAAAAATGAAAATCACACGGTTGATGAAGGATTACAGTTAATTAAGACCCCAGCAGCTGAGATACATAACCGTTCGAAGCGATTCATCGGGCCAAGCGAGTTTCTTTGAGCCGTGTGGTGCAGTTTTTTGAATACATGTATAAGTGTTAGCCATGGTAACACATGGTCTATGCAATATTATTTTACAATAGGTTTTATCAATGATCATTGAACCATGAAACTCACATTTGCACATTTCATCATTTCTTGTTGCCATTTGCCTGAGATCAAAAGAAAGAGATTTAGATTAAAAGGTTAAGCAGGTTTTATTTGTAGACCAATAAGATTATGATAGGATGTTTAATATATAGGGAAGAAATGTCAACAAGGACACATCAGGATAAGATCAAAACCAGAATTAGTAGTATTTTATTTATTTAATTAAAAAAGTACATAATGAGATTTAATTTTAACTCCTTGAGAGTCTCTTTATACTTTTGTATCTTTTGTCGTTTATAGATAATATTTGATTTGATTTGATATGTGATGTTTATTTATTACAAATAAAACGTGAATATCCAAACACCTATTCGACGGGTTTTCATAATTTTAATCATCATCTATCTATAATATAATATCTATTAAAAAAATTTGTATATTTTAATACTCCGCAACTAGAACTCACTTTTTTTTAACGATTTTCTGGCATCGGTAGATCATTTATTTCAACGATTCTCATCATTTGCACGTATTCATACACGTTCGGACAGAAACCCAAACCCGATCGACGCTGCCTGGGAACACATCCATTCGGGTAGTGTTCCTGAGTAGATGTCCATGAACGAATCCGGTAAAACCTCACTATATGGTCAATATATACCACCATTATTGGTGTTCAATTGTTTTAAAAAAAATCATGTCATCCCTAAAGATCGAACTCATGACCTCTCGAACTCACGTTATTTAATGAATTTTTAATTTATTTTGGAAATTTGACAAAGCACGATTATTATTGGAATTTGACAAAGCACGATTATTAATGACATTTCATCAATCATCTTTTGAGCCACCATAGTTTTCTGGGCTTTCTTTTTGGAAACATCAACTAAGACAGCTTCAATGATTTTAGAAAATTTGGTAGTACTGGGTCGAGACTTGAAATTTTCTTTGAGGTTTAACTCAAGTTTGGCTTATGCCTTTTCTCATGGTTTCAAAGAGTTTAATAGAGAGAAGACATGTCGAATTTCTTTAAGGTCTGGGTAATCCTTAGGGGATTAGTGACACGTTTTCACTTTCCATTAATGAGTCAATAAATTTGTTTGACTTGTTCAAAAGATGTGTAGGTCACTTTTACATTTTCAAGATCACGTATCAAAGAGTTGAATCTAATAAAGGTTTCTTTTAAAGTCTCAATTTTAAAAGCAAAGAACATCTCATAATCATGTTATAAAGCAATTATCTTGTTTTGTCCGACTTCATCTTTCCATTTATAAGTCAAGTCCAAATAGTCTATTATTGCTTTAGATGTAGGATTGTTTCTAATCATCTTAAAAACATGATTAGGCAAGGAAATAGCAATTATAGTCTTTGCTTTGGGGTCAAGACTAACACGCCTTTTATCTTCTTCCTGTCATCTAGATGGAGGAAGGGTTACATCTTTGACTTTAGTATCAGGAATATCTTCTGTTGCAGCTATAGCAGGCAGTGTTTCAGTGGGGATGTGAGGGCCATTTTTTATAATACCAGGCATGAGAGGGTCAACTGATTCAAAATGGAACATCATTCTATCTCTTCAGGTCTCATAGTCATCCTCATCCTCATCAAAATTTGGAGGTCTATTTGTAAAGCCATTCCCAATATAGGATGCATTTAGAAAATTGACCATTGTTAGAGTTCGAATCCAAGATATGAAATAATCAAGACTGAAGCTCTTATAACAATTGTTGGTCCCACATTAACAACGGAAGTATTGTAGGGGTGAATGCAATTGTTTTGCTTTTTTAAAAAGCTTTCAACAGTTAAGCATATAATTAGGCAAGTAATATAAATCAGAGTCAAGATAATTTTTAACTTATTCTTTTATTGATATAGTCTCAAAGAATTGAGGTTATCTTATAGCGGAAGAGATAATCGATTCATACAGTTTAACACCTTGATAGCTTAGAAAACTCTTAAGCATATACAAGTTATAGACTATCGATTTATAATCCTACACCACTAAATAATAAAACCTTAGTAAAGTTGTCTATTTATACAAAGTATAGTAACCGTGTAATGGAGCTATTGTCTGCTGGTTAAAGAGATGCTTGTACTTTGGCAGACCACACTGTAAGAGAGCACGCGACTATCTTTTGTGTATAAGATATGTCTGGAACTGCGTAATTTATGCGGACATACTGTTTGAATAAAAAAATAGAATGTAGAGGTTTCCAAGGCATCGGCATTAGGTATAACTATGAACTGCGCATGAGTTATACCTCTGCATTCCACGTTGTCTTGTAAGGTCACTTGTCAACCGCCGACTGGTGTCCTTCTCTCTTCAACTTAGTCTTCGATATTAGTTGAATAGCACATTTGTGATGTAGACAAAATTGGAAACATTTATGCTTCTGAACAACATAAATTGATTAAGTGTTGTAAGCTGCTTTTGCATCTTCTGCTGGTTCTTCTTCATTCTTCTACTGGGTCAGCATTCATCCCTCATCCTGGTTATGAAGAACCGTTATACTTAACTATTTCGAGTTGATAGTTAAGGCAACACACTTCAAACACTCAGGATCAGCATACATCTTTGTTGGCTATATACAATTAACCTATGTCGGATGTTAACAACTTAGTGCTTATGGTGGTTTTGACATAATTAAATCCTTGATTATGTAGGGGACTCAACAAAATACAATGTTATATGTCATTTTTTATACTGTGTGCCTTTTGTCTATGTACTACTCCGTATTAAATTGGGACAAAAAGAGTTTATTTATGAAAATGTTCAACTAATTTAGCATACTTTTAGCACATATTAGAAGAATTAATGGACAATTAATTTGAAACGACGGGAGCAGTATAAAAGTATGTTTTTATAAAAGTAGTATAAAACGGAAGTAGTTAAGTTTCTGTTTTGCTCTCGACTTGGTTGTTTTATGTTGTTCCATTTGGTTAACGTATGTATGTTCTTCGTAGTTTGTTTCTTTGTTGCGGGGCGAGACTCGGGTTTAGTTATGTTAAATTTTATCTTATGCACTTGTAAATTTATCTTATGCCATTTTAAATTTTATGTAATTTTAAACTTTATGTACTTTTTAATCTTATTTTATGCACTTTTTAATTGTATGTTAAATTTATTTTATGTTTTATTTAATTTTATTTAGATTTTTAATTTTATTTATTAACTATTTTATGTTAAATTTTACTTATTTTATCTAAATAAAACAATACAAAAAATAAAATTAAATGCCCCGTCAACATCATATTTTTCTAAGACCATTGGTAACGTGGTAGAACCGACGATGTGGGATCCGAGTTGGCAAAGAAGCCACACCCCATTCTTCTCCTAATGCGGCGTTGGATTGCGAGGTTTGGACGGCGTGCGTTGCTTTCCAACAGGAGAAGCAACGGGCGGGAGTTACACGGGGCTGCTTCTGATACGTCCAATACTTTGACTATTTGATTGGTTTGATTTTATTGATGTATTAAAAGGAAAATATAAATATTTGGGGTTCCGATAAACAGGGGACAGGGAAGCTCTTGTGAAGAAGATGACATTCTATCAATTCTTTTTTGAGATTTTAATTAATAACCCCAAGTATATCATACATGTAACATATAACTCCTTTAAGTTTTATAAATGAAATTCTAGCTTTAACATTAAATATTGCAGTATAAATGACTATATATGAAAATTATATATGGAAATTATAATTATATTAGCTTTAACATTAAAAATAAAATGTCACATCAACATTTCAGTATCAACCCACATCAAAAAATCACACCATCATTACTTCACACCAAAAACTCACACTACCTAGTCATTCAAAAAGTGCAAAATAAAACTCACACCACAAATACACGTCCCTCCCCATTACAAATGGTCTAATACCTTCTACATTACAACTCTCCCTTTCTTAATTATTGCCATCTCAGCGACAATACCTAAAAAGTACCCCTCTTTCACTCCACGTCAACGCCACTATTATTCATGGTGTAAGGGAAAATAGCACATGATTGACATGAAGTGAAAGAGTGACATGTATGAACCAATAATAACATAACAAGTGGCAATATCTGAGGGCAACTGCAGTAAAGCACATCTTCTTATAAGACCATTTGTAATGGGTCCAAGTGACCCCGTCACTTGCTGACATGGACTAAAAGTAACGCCACTTTTGGCTGTAACAAGGCATCACTTTGTGGTACCACTTTGGCATTTGTTAGAAAGAAACACCAAAAGTGACGGTGTCACTTGTTTTTTTTTTTTTTTTTTTATTGATTTAAAAATTTTATTTATATCCCCATTTAATATTTAACCTAATTATACTTTAACACATCATCACAATACTCCTAACTAACACAAAAAAGTAACACCACCAATACTCCACTCAACAAAGAAATACGTCATACTCATCCAAAAAGTGCAAAAAAGGCAAGTGACACCACAAGTGACACCGCTAACCATTACAAATGGTTAATAGTAAGATTTTATTTTTTAAAAGCAAAAGGAACTTTATTAAAATATAACAAAATGAATAATGAACATGAAAAATATATATTAATTCAAAACAGCAATAAACTAAAAGGAAAAAAAATTCAAAAGTCAAACTATGATAGTTAATTTGGGACGTCAAATTATGTAGTATTATCTCTCTCCCACTCCGACTCTCCGACTGAATTTTTGGTAAGCAACGTTCATCTTGTACTCCTACAGCAACAACATACAACAACAAGCAACATACAACAACTGGTAACTATGCTCCAACTAGAGGATCGACGGCTTGTACGGGCACACGACTACTAGTTGATCGGGTTAGAGTCTACCGATAGTCTTTACTACTTAATCCCCAGTATAGTCATCCACACACAGGTGATGCATCATTCAGCACTATACTCAATAAACAGTAGCCAACTAGACCCAACCACAACTAGGTTGACCTCTCTGAGCTGAACCTAACAGATCAAGGTTCCAACTACAACAACAACTACAACTTGTGTACAGACAACCATTCAACTACTACTACTACAACAGGCAACTAATACTACTAAAAGCATGGCAACCTTAACTGCGATCAACTGTACAACATAACTACTAAACATGGCAACTAACAACAATATAAACATAGTAGCGCAACTTGCTACTCTATACTACACCAAGTGATAATCCCACTCACCGATTACCAGCAACAGAAGGCACTCAGAATTCTAATCTTACTGAGCCCTCTCTTCGTCCTTAACACCTGAGAATAGACATAACACAGTCAGTAATCATGTCTTGATAATAACCCAAAAGCATAACAACAAACATCAATTCATACACTAAATCAACACCTACAATCATGTAATCACTATATGATAAGTCTACATCATAATTTCAACCCATAACTATACTCAAATGAGTGCAAAACAAGGCATACACCCTAAAACCTCTTTTTCTGACCAAAATAAAGTTTGATCCAGTTTCTTAAAAGTTTACCATTGAAAATAAAGTTTGATCCAGTTTATTATAATTATTGTTATTATAGTTATTATAATTCAACTAAGTATCATTATCATTATTAATATCATTATCCTTATTAACAATATTATTATTATGACTTTTATCATTATTATTATATAGTATCATTATTATTATTAATATTAGTAATACCAAAATTATTAACTTCACAAACCAATGACATTCATATAAAAAGATATTTAATATATAAAACTTAACTATATTAATATTTTTATGTATAAAATGGAGTTATTTAGTTAAATAATAAAATATCTAAGTTATTGATATAAAAATCATATCAATAATAGTAATATATATAAAGGCTTGTTTGATTACAATTATATGTATTAATAAATATACAAATGATATAGGTTCGTGAATCCAAGGTCAACCCTGCACTGTTCAATATCGTTATGTGTATTTTTACTACAAAATACAGTATGGTGAGTTTCATTTGCCTTTTTACCCTTTATATTTTTGGGCTGAGAATACATGCGCAATTTTTATAAATGTTTTACGAAATAGACACAAGTAATCGAAACTACATTATATGGTTGAATTATCGAAGCCGAATATGCTCCTTTTTGCTTGGTAGCCTAAGAATTAGGGAACGTCACTAATTTTGAGAATTAGTGCACGCCTAATTGACGCGAATCCTAAAGATAGATCTATTGGGCCTAACGAACTCCATCCAAAGTACCAGATGCTTTAGTACTTCGATGTTGTTTTATCATGTCCGAAGGATTTCTCGGAATTATAGGGGATATTCTTATATGCATCTTGTTAATGTCGGTTACAAGGTGTTCAATCCATATAAATGATATTTTTGTCTCTATGCATGGGACGTATATTTATGAGAAATGAAAATCTTGTGGTCTATTAAAATGATGAAAATGATTATATATGTTAAACTAATGAACTTACTAACCTTTTGGTTGACACTTTAAAGCATGTTTATTCTCAGCCTCTCAGGTATGAAAGAAGTCTTCCGCTGTGCATTTGCTCATTTTAGAGATATTACTTGGAGTCATTCATGACATATTTTAAAAGACGTTGCATTCGAGTCTTTGAGTTCATCAAGATTGTTACTAAGTCAATTATAGTTGGATATATTAGGAAATGGTATGCATGCCGTCAACTTTTGATGTAATGAAAGTTTGTCTTTTAAAAACGAATGCAATGTTTGTAAAATGTATCATATAGAGGTCAAGTACCTCGCGATGTAACCAAATGTAATGTATTCGTCCAGATAGATTAGGACGGGTCGTTAGAGTTGGTATCAGAGTGGTAGTCTTAGCGAACGAGGTCTTGCATTAGTGTGTCTAACTGATAGTCGTTAGGGTGCATTAGTGAGTCTGGACTTCGACCGTGTCTGCATGTCAAAAGTTTTGCTTATCATTTTTGTCGGAAATCATCTGCTTATCATCCTTAGAAATTACCTGCTCATTATTCTTAGTCTAGACACACTGCATTGACTGCATGAATAGTGTATAGACAAAATTCATATCTTAGCGTATCTGACAATTCATATCTTAGCGTATCTGTTACTGTAGACCTTGCCTGATATCTCTCGTAAATTTTTCCGTAATTTAAGGGATCCTGGTACTATATATATCTATGCATATTATGCATTGAGAATACATCCAACTATCAATTGCTGTCACTAAACTCTTCATACCAAAAATCTTTTCTGTAATCGCGTAAGATGGCCTCTACGAATCAATCACGTTCCTCTGACTCCGAAGACAGCGTGACAGGAGCACACCAACCAATCAACTACTGTGATTACTGGATAAAATGGGGGTGGGTTCGCGACATACTCACCCTATGGAGAAGGGAAGAAGGTACTCCATATCATGAACCGAATCTACCACCTAACCTTAGAGTACTCGACCCGCTCACCGGCGAACCTGTTCGCAACACCGTTTATACCCTTTTTGCAAGAATTTTTCGTCTTGAGGCTACCATTAATGGAACTAGAGAAGATATTCGACCTCTACCTCACACTGATAACCAACCAGGGTTAGTAGAAGAAGTTAAAGAACTTCAAGCTCGAGTGTTAACTTTAGAGAGCATGGTACACAATTTGCAAGCACCAGCAGTATCACCAACACCAGTAACATCACCAGCCTCAGCACCAACAGCACTAGTACCACCAACAACAACATCCGCGTCACCAGCTTCGACATTTCATTCTGTACCTCGAGTATAATCATCGTTCTACATGACGTTCTACATCATTTATCTTCGTTCGACATAGTGATAACGTAATCTCTAATGTTTTAGAGATTATATATTCTTGTTCTAACGGTAAATCAAATGAGTTTAATATCATATTGACTCATTAAATCCATGATTACATATGAAGAAAATATATATGTATATATATTTTCATAAAGATTGTAATTAAAAATTCTTTCGTACAAACTGTTAATGGTGAAAATATTTTAACGGGTAGGTAATACCCGAGGAATATCTAGATTTCACATTAATAAGTTACACTGTACATTCTTCCAATCTGATTCAACAGTTATTTAATATCCTACTTACAACCACCGATATACGTATCCGTTCACCATAAAACAACCATTTTCATTCAATTTCATATTTGGATTTTGACCTATCAGAATCCAGTAAGTGGCATAATGAATAAAACATTGGACAAAATAAAATTTGTTAGAAACAAACAAATTAACTATGAGAAAAATTTTGTTAAGAATCCACGCTAACTGTTCCTAGCTAACTGTTAATTCCATATCGCAATTTATTTATCGCAATTTATTATCGCATTTTATTTATCGCAATTTTATTTATCGTCATTTAATTTCTGTTATTTATTTTACGCACTTTAAATATCGGGACACGTATACAAGGTTTTGACATATCATATCGACGCATCTATATATATTATTTGGAATAATCATAGACACTCTATATGCAGTAATGATCGAGTTCTCTATACAGGGTTGAGGTT